>NC_059116.1:22361480-22593962 GCF_020740685.1 Jaculus jaculus | reverse complement strand
TTTTTTTTTTTTTGAGGTAGGGTCTCGCTGTAGCCCAGGCTGTCCTGGAATTCACTATGTAGTCTCAGGGTGGCCTCGAACTCACTGCGATCCTCCTACCTCTACCTTCTGAGTGCTAGGATTAAAGGCGTGTGCCACCACACCCGGCTTTTTTTTTTTTTTTAACTTTTTATTAAGAACATACTTTGTGTGGATATGTCATATGTTGGTACCATCTTTCCCCTCCTCCCTTGGGGGCCCTCCTCAGAGGAGTTGCTGGTGTTCCCCACGGGGTTGTGGGTGATGCATTGTGGGAGCAGCAGTCTGCTCTTGGGGGGAGGCAGTGCCTCTGGGCATGATGTCCCAACCTGTGGCTCTTACAGTCTTTCTGCCCCCTCTTCCGCAAAAGTCCCTGAGCTTGGGCTGGAGAGATGGCTTAGCAGTTAAGCGCTTGCCCATGAAGCCTAAGGACCCTGGTTCGAGGCTCGATTCTCCAGGACCCACGTTAGCCAGATGCACAAGGGGGTGCACGCAGCTGGAGTTCGTTTGCAATGGCTGGAGGCCCTGGCGTGACCATTCTCTCTCTCCCTACCTGCCTCTTTCTCTCTCTGTCACTCTCAAATAAATAAGTTAAAGTGAACAAAATAAATAAATAAATAAATAAAATCCCTGAGCTTTTGTGGATGAATTCTAAGTCTTCTTCAGTGATGAGCTCTCAGAAGCCTCTGGATCCCTGCTTTGGTAGGTGTTGAGTATCCTCAGCGTCTGTCTCCTTCACCCTGTTGCTGATTGTCAGGCTAATGTTAAAAGTATTTTATGCAGAGCCGGGCATGGCGGTGCACGCCTTTGATCCCAGCACTTGGGAGGCAGAGGTAAGAAAATCACTATGAGTATCGGGGCCATCCAAGAGGTAGATTAAGGACACCCCATCTTGCACTGGAGAGAAGGCTTAGTGGTTAAGACAATTGCCTGTGAAGCCTAAGGACTCATGTTTGACTCTGCAGGTCCCACATAAGCCGGATGCACAGTGAGACAAGCGTGCAAGGTCGCACATGTGCACAAGGGGACACATCTGGAGCTCGAGTGCAGTGGCTGGAGACCCTGGAGCGCCAATTCTCTCTCTCGTTCTCCCATAAAAAATAAATAAGTAGGGCTGGAGAGATGGCTTAGCGGTTAAGCGCTTGCCTGTGAAGCCTAAGGACCCCGGTT
Source organism: Jaculus jaculus (assembly GCF_020740685.1). NCBI lineage: Eukaryota > Metazoa > Chordata > Mammalia > Rodentia > Dipodidae > Jaculus > Jaculus jaculus. Next base: position 22,592,774 of record NC_059116.1, on the reverse strand, counting down.
CAAGGCTCGGTTCCCCAGGTCCCACGTTAGCCAGGTGCACAAGGGGGCGCACGCGTCTGGAGTTCGTTTGCAGTGGCTGGAGGCCCTGGTGCACCCATTCTCTCTCTTTCTCTATCTGCCTCTTTCTCTGTCTGTTGGTCTCAAATAAATAAATAAAAATAAACAAAAAAAAATTTAAAATAAATAAATAATAAAGACACTCCATCTCAAGAAAAGAAAGAAAATAAGATCTAAAGGAAAGGAAAAGAAAGTCCAGAGTAGGCTTGATTTAAAAAATAATTTTCAAGAAAGGTATGGTGATAACGATACAAACCTTTAGTCCCAGCACTAGGAGGATGAAGTAGGAGGATCACCAGGAGTTCAAGGTCAGCCTGGGACAGAGTGAGACCCTGTTTCAAAAATACAGACAAAGCCAGGTGTGGTGGCACATGCTTTTAATCCCAGCACTGGGGAGGCAGAGGTAGGAGTATCACCGAGAGTTTGAGGCTACCCTGAGACTACATAGTGAATTCCAGGTCAGCCTAGGACAGAGTGAGACCCTACCTTGTAAAACCAAAAAAAAAAAAAAAAAAAACCAAACCCAGACAGACAGATAGATAGATAGACAGACAGATGATAGATAACCATTTTAATTTTCTTTTTTTTTTTTTGAGGTAGGGTCTCGCTCTGGTCCAGGCTGACCTGGAATTAACTCTGTAGACTCAGGGTGGCCTTGAACTCACGGTGATCCTCCTACCTCTGCCTCCCAAGTGCTGGGATTAAAGGCGTGCGCCACCACGCCCGGCCATTTTAATTTTCAAGTCTGTATAGCTAGCAAAAAACTATCAAAGTAAGCTGGGTGTGATGGTGCTTTTAATCCCAGCACTTGGGAGGCAGAGATAGGAGATCACTGTGAGTTAAAGGCCAGTCTGGAGCTACAGAGTGAGTTCTAGGTCATCCTGGGCTAGAGGGAGACCTTACCTCAAAAAAAAAAAAAAAAAACTTTGTTTTTAAAAAAGGTATCAAGGGCTGGAAGGATGGCTTAGCGGTTAAGGCATTTGCCTGCAAAGCCAAAGGATCCGGATCCTGGTTCAATTTCCCAGGACCCATGTAAGCCAGATGCACAAGGGGGCACATGCATCTGTAGTTCGTTTGCAGTGTCTGGAGGCTCTGGCATGCCTATTCTCTCTCTCTCATAAATAAACAAAATATTACAAAAGAAAAAAAAAGTGGGCTGCAGAGATGGCTTAGCAGTTAAGGTGTTTGCCTGCAAAGCCAAAGGACCCAGGTTCAATTCCCCAGGACCCACGTTAGCCAGATGCACAAGGTGGCACCTGTGTCTGGACTTGGTTTACAGTGGGTGGAGGCCCTGATGCACCCCTTCTCTCTCTGTCTGTTTCTCTTCTCTCTATCTCTCTCTCTGCTTGCAAATAAATAGACTTTTTGTAGTCTTTTAAAATATATTCATTTATTTGCAAGCAGAGAAATAAAGAGAGAGAGAATGGGCATAGCAGAGCCTCCAGCCACTGCAAACAAACTCTAGACACATGGACCACCTTGTACATCTGGCTTATATAGGTACTGGTAATTGAACTTGGGTCACTAGGCTTGGCAGGCAAACCACCTTAACTGCTGAGCCATCTCTCTAGCCCCAAATTTATTATTTATTTAATTTTTTTTTTAATTGACAACTTCCATAGTTGTACACAATAAGCCGTGGTAATTCCCTCCCTCCCCAGACTTTCCCCTTTGCAACTCCACTCTCCATCATACCCCTTCTGCCCCTCAATCAGTCTCTCTTTTATTTATTTATTTATTTATTTTTAAATTTTTATTTATTTATTTATTTGAGAGTGACAGACACAGAGAGAAAGACAGATAGAGGGAGAGAGAGAGAGAATGGGCGCGCCAGGGCTTCCAGCCTCTGCAAATGAACTCCAGACGCGTGCGCCCCCTTGTGCATCTGGCTAACGTGGGACCTGGGGAACCGAGCCTCGAACCAGGGTCCTTAGGCTTCACAGGCAAGTGCTTAACTGCTAAGCCATCTCTCCAGCCCTATTTATTTATTTATTTGCGAGAGAGAGAGAGAAAATGGGCATGCCAGAACTTCCAGCCACTGCAAACAAACTTCAGATGCATGTGCCACCTTCTGCATCTGGCTTACGTGGGTCCTGGGGAATCAAACCAAGGTTCTTCTGCTTTGCAGGCAAGCACCTTAACCTTCTTAAGCCTTCTTTCCAGCCCTCTCTTTTATTTTGATCTCATCATATTTTCCTCCTATTATGATGGTCTTGTGTAGGTAATGTCAGGCACTGTGAGGTCATGAATATCCAGGCCATTCTGTGTCGGGAGGAGGAAGTTGTAAGGAGTCCTACTATTTACTTTACCTTATTTTATTTTATTTTTCTGAGTAGGGTTTCACTCTAGCCCAGGCTGGCCTGGAATTCTCTATGTAGTCTCAGGGTGGCCTCGAACTCACAGCGATCCTCCCAATTCTGCCTTCCAAGTGCTGGGGTTAAAGGTGTGTGCCACCAAGCCCGGCTCCTACCATTCTTTTGAAATTTTATTTATTTATTTATTTATTTATTTATTTATTTATTTATTTATTTATTTATTCACAAGCAGAGAGAGATAGAAGAAAGACAGAGAGAATGGGCGTGCCAGGGCCTCCAGCCACTGCAAATGGGTTCGCACCACTTTGCATCTGGCTTTCCTTGGGTACTGGGGCATCAAACCTGGATCCTTAGGCCTTTCAGGCAAGCGCCTTAACCACTAAACTATCTCATCTCTCCAGCCCACCAACCTTATTTATTTATTTATTTATTTTTGGTTTTTCAAGGTAGGGTCTCAGTCGAGCTCAGGCTGACCTGGAATTCACTATGGAGTCTCAGGCTGGCCTGGAACTCACGGTGATCCTCCTACCTCTTCCTCCCGAGTGCTGGGATTAAAGGCGTGTGTCACCACGTCCAGCAAACCTTTTTTTTATTTTTTTAAAACTATTTTATGTATTTGAGAGAGACACACACATACACATATACACACAGAAATAGGCAGGGAGAGAGAGAGAAAGAGAATGAGCGTGCCATGGCCTCCAGCCACTGCAAATCAACTCCAGATGCATGCGCTCCCTTGTGCATCTGGCTTATGTGGGTCCTGGGGAGTCGAACCTGGGTCCTTTGGCTTTGCAGGCAAGTGTCTTAACCTCTAAGCCATCTCACCAGCCCACCAACTTTCCTTTATGGTGTAAACTAGCTTTCCGAGCCATCACTTGGCTGGGTGATTTTAGAATTATCAGAGTGTCCATAAAACATCCAAGCCATTTTCAACGCACTTATTCACATTTTAATTCAGATGGGAGTGACGATGGAACTGGCTGTTTTCCTTTCTTACCAAGCGCAGCCTCAGAAGGATGGCAAGGATAATAATTCTTACCTGTGCACAGTTTTATTCCCAGGATGCTGGAAATGAGTAAGACATCAGACTGTAAAACATAATCCCTGGGACGTTAAACAGTGACTTGTGCGTCTAGAATCATGTGGAGAACAGACAGGAGTATGTCCAAGAGAATTTACTACAGCTGGGCCTCACCTTTTTATTGGCTTCTCGTGAGAAAGGTGTGGGATAGAGAGAGAGAAAGAGAAGGGATTGGACTGTAAGTTAGGCTTACATATTTTGTAACCTAGACAAACCTACGTAAATGAAAAAGGAGGTGGAATGGAAGGATCTGTCAATTGTATATAAGCCTGCAAATATGAGGAGCTATGGGAACTCATATTATATGCATTTTGCCAAAATAAAAAAAAAAAAAGTCAGAGGAGCTAAGGCATAGCTCAGCAGTAGAGCAGGCACATGCTCAGCATTTGTAAAGCTGGGTTTAATACCCAGAGCCCACCCCCTCCCATAAAAATGGGGGGATGGAAGGGCTGGAGAGACACTTGCCCGCAAAGCCTAAGGATCTGGTTCTATTCCCCAATGCACTCATAAAGCCAGATGCACAAAGTGACCCATGCATCTGGAATTCCTAGCATGCCTATTTTTTCTCTCTCTCCTTATCTGCTACTCTCTCTCTCTCTCTCAAATCAATCATCAATTAATATATATATATACATATATATATATATACATATATATATATATATATATACATATATATATATATACATATATATATATATATTTGGTTTTTCAAGGTAGGGTCTCACTCTAGCCCAGGCTGACCTGGAATTCACTCTATAGTCTCAGGGTGGCCTCGAACTCATGGCGATCCTCCTACCTCTGCCTCCCGAGTGCTGGGATTAAAGACGTGTGCCACCACGCCTGGCTTGTGATTTATTTTGACCAATAGAATTGCAGCCGAAATGATATTGGATAACTTCTGGGGTTTTTTGTTTCTGTTTGTTTGTTTTTGTTTTTGTTTTTGTTTTTCAAGGTAGGGTTTCACTGTAGCTCAGGCTGACCTGGAATTTCACTATGGAGTCTCAGGGTGGCCTCAAACTCACAGCAATCCTCCTACTTCTGCTTCCCAAGTTAAACCCAAGCACCACCATGCCCCGCCAATATTGAATCATTTCATTTCATTTCATTTCTTTTCTTTTTTTTTTTAATGGGAGGAACGGGATTTGTTTGAAGCTCACAAATCCCAGGAAAGTTGTGGCTGACCCCCTTTACGCAGATCCAGGCACAGAGAAAAGCAACCACAACTAACACCCCCAAAAGCACACTTTGGGAACCCCAGGCACAGCTCAAGCACTCTGCATACCTCAGGCTGGACCCCGGGATCCACCTGCAGTGACATCTCTTCCAGCCAGGTGGCTGAAACTGGATCATTTCTGACCCTTGGTGTCAAGATGCCATTCAGACTCCACTTCCATGCTCTGATGAAGCCAAGGGTAAGACCAGGAGGAGAAAGGAGCCCAGCGGTGTCCCATACAGATCCCAGGCACCCGAGGGAGGCCATAGAGCCAACCAGCTCTTGCCATCCCACTGCAGTCCGGAGAGTGACTCTAGGTGAGACACCAGCAGGAGAACCGCTCAGCTGAGATCAGCCCAATTGTTGACCCACAGGATGACAAAGCGCTACATTCTGGGATGGTTTATTCATAACAGCAGTAAACCACCGGCATAGAAACTAGTACCAGAAGTGGGGTGGTGCCAGGCATAACCTAAAACAAAGGGGAGAGCAAAAGCTGGAACGAAGGAAATTGTTAAGGAAAACTTTATATACACAGTAAGGGAATATCTATAGAGAGATTAGGGAAAAGATAATGTTTTTTTTTAAATACATTTATTTATTTATTTAAAATATTTTATTCATTTACTTATTTGAGAGAGAGAGGTAAATAGAGAGAAAGAATGGGTGCATCAGGGCCTCCAGCCACTGCCTATGAATTCCAGATACATGTGCAATTTTGTGCATCTCACTCATGTGGGTGCTGAGGAATTAAACCTCAGTCCTTAGGCTTCACCGGCAAGTGCCTTAACCATTAAGCCATCTCTCCAGCTCCAAACCCTCTACTTTTGAGTGATTCATTGGATCTTCATTTGTAAGCTTTTATTTTTTTATTTTAATTTTTATTATTTGAGAGAGAGAGAGAGACAGAGAGAAAGAGGTAGACAGGAAGACAGTGAGAATGGGCACACTGGGACATCCTGCCATTACAAATGAACTCCAGACACATGTGCCACTTTGTGTATGGTTTTATTTGGGTACTGGGGAATCAAACCTGGGGCATTGGGCTTATCAGGCTGAGCCTACAGACAGAATTTAGAGGGACCAGCCAGGTGTGGTGGCGCACGCATTTAATTCCAGCACTCAGGAGGCAGAGGTAGGAGGATCGCTGTGAGTTCGAGGCCACCCTGAGACTACATAGTGAATTCAGGTCAGCCTGAAAGCTAGAGTGAGACACTATCTCAAAAAAAAAAAAAAAAAGAATTTAGAGGGACCATAGAAAGCCAAGGCTCATGCCTATAACTCCAGAGCTAGGGGCAAAGGTATAGGAGAATCAGGAGTTTGAAGCATTCCAGGGCCACCTAAATGACACCCCATCTCTAAAATAAGGAAAAATAAAGTATAAGGAAAGAAAATAATAAGGGACTGGAGAGATGGCTTAAGCAGTTAAGCACTTGCCTGTGAAGCCTAAGGACCTCAGTTCAAGCCTCAATTCCCCAGGACCCATGTAAGCCAGATACACAAGGGATGCATGCATCTGGAGTTTATTTGTAGTGGCTGGAGGCCCTGGCACGCCCATCCTCTCTCTATCTGTCTCTTTCTCTGTCTGGCTGTCTACTGCTCTCAAATAAATAAATAAAACAAAAAATTATTTTTTTTAAAAAAAAGAAAAGAATAAAAAGAAAGTTCAGAGTGGGCTTGATTTACAAACATTATAATTTCATTTTCAAGAGTTTTTTGTTGTTGTTGTTGTTATTCTTTTGCTTTGTTTTTTTAGAGGTAGGGTCTCACTCTAGCCCAGGCTGATCTGGAATTCACTATGTATGTTCAGGGTGGTCTTGAAGTCACGGTGATTACCCTACCTCTACTGCCCAAGTGCTGAGATTAAAGGCCTGTGCCACCACGCCCAGCTTCAAGTTTAACACTTCTGTTCTTTTCAACACCATTAGCTTTTTAAATTAATTAATTAATTTATTTGAGAGAGAGAGAAAGAATGGGCATGCCAGGGCCTCTAGACTCTGCAAATCAATTCTAGAGCCATAGACCATCTTGTGCATCAGGCTTTATGTGCCTACTAGGGAATTGAACCCTGGTCCTTAGGCTTTGCAGTCAAGAGCCTTGACCAGTGAGCCATCTCTCCAGCCCCCGGCAGCCTCCCTTAATCAGCTCTGCATCACTGAGAGAAACCCCTGAGATAAATCATTATTTTGCCTCACGGTTCCAGAGCTCTCGGTTCCTGGTCGCTGAGCTTTGTCATTTTGGACCTACGGTGGCACGCACCATCAGCATGGCAAGAGTGGGCGGTGAAGTGAAGCCAGGGCTCACACGGTGACCAGGAAGAGAGGCGGGGTGGCACTTGGGTCTCAGTTTTTCCCAAGGGCATGTCCTCAGTGACCTAATTTCCTCAAACTAGGCCCAACTTTGCGCCCCCCAATAGTGACAAGCTAGGGGTGTGTTGTTCACAGGCAGCTCCACACTGCTGGGATGAACCTCCAAACCAGACACAGTTTATGAGAGGAACTGGATTTGTTTCAGGCTTCCAGATCCAGGGGCCTTTCCAGAATAGCAAAAAAGAGAAAACTCACCGCCAAAAGCAACAGCAAAAGTCAGCAGGGAAGCAGCAGGGAGCCCAGACAGAGCTCAGATTGCTCTCTGTATACGCTCAGGCTGGAGACAGACCCCCCCCCACCCCCACCTCTCCAGTAACTCCTTAGAGCTGGACCTCAGGACCTATGCACAGTGACACCTCCTCCAGCCAGGAGGTTGGCAATCCAAGTTCCAAGCTTGAATAAAACTCCTGAATCTAGCTGGGTGTGATGGCTCACGCCTTTAAATCCAGCACTTAAATCCAGCAGAGGTAGGAGGATCGCTGTGAATTCAAGGCCACCCTGAAGCTCCATAGTGAATTCCAGGTCAGCCTGGGCTAGAGTAAGACCCTACTTCGAAAAGCCAAAAAAATAAATAAACTTCTGAATCTATTGGAGGACATCCATTCCAATTATCACAGGGAACAAGCCATTAACTATGGGACTTTGATTCCACTGCAGGTGGACCTTTTTTTAAAGTTTTTTGTTGTTTATCTTTATTTATTTATTTGAGAGCAACAGGCAGAGAAAGAAGCAGAAAGGGGGAGAGAGAGAGAGAGAGAAAGAGAGAGAGAGAAAGAATGGGCGTGCCAGGGCTTCCAGCCACTGCAAACGAACTCCAGACGCGTGCGCCCCCTTGTGCATCTGGCTAACATGGGTCCTGGGGAACCGAGCCTCGAACCGGGGTCCATAGGCTTCACAGGCGAGCGCTTAACCGCTAAGCCATCTCTCCAGCCCTGCATGTGGACTTTTATGGTTGAAGTACACAGATAGAATCCATAACTCTTCCCAGCCCCGTGTGCCTCTCCTTTCACAGGACGCCTTTGCTGGGTCCCCATCAGGGGATGGACCCTACTTATACACACTTTGAACCAGAGCAAGAGTCAGTAGATTGTAACAGGCGCTATGCAACACCAAGTCTATGTTTCAGGAGGTCTTAGCTTCTGCTCTGGGCTCCTTGGACAGCCGCCACTTTGTACCAAATCCCAGGCTAGCCTCTTTAAGGATGAGATGTCCTGTGAAGCTAAAGACTAGTCTCAGCAACAGCACCAATTACCAGGTTCATGACTGAAGCCACTTGGCACCTCTCACCCTCCCCCCCCCCCATGCCAATCCATCTTCCCCAGCTGGCCCAGGCAAGACCAGCAGAACTGTCCAGATGAACCAATGCTAAATTACTGGTCACAGAGTCAGGGGTACACAAAAAATGGCTATCATTTTAGGCCAATACACTTGGGGTTGATTCATGCACACTGTGATAAGTAGCTGATATAAGGGAGAATAAGCTATCATTGCAGGATAAGACTTTTGAAAATGATTATTTATTTTTTATTTATTTGAGAGAGAGAAAGAGGCAGATAGAGAGAGAGTAGGCACACCAGGGCCTCCAGTCACTGCAAACGAACTCCAGACACATGCTTCACCTTGTGCATCTGGCTTTCGTGGGTCCTAGGGAATCGAGCCTGGGTCCTTTGACTCTGCAGGCAAGTACCTTAACCACTCTGCAATCCCTCCAGCCTCAGGATAAGATGTTTTTCTCACTTTCCTTCAAAGTAGTTCTCGGAGGAGGGCTTGAGTTTATGTAGCGTGACTCTGAGGTTGGTTCATGGGATCCGGTCAGTAAATACTAGAATAAAATAAAGCTACATGTGTGTATTAGTTACTTTAGCCTAGCTGTGATCAATACCTGACCAGCCCTCAAGGGAAGAATGGGAACACATGCACGTGGAACTCTATACTAACAGCCCTTGAGCTCTTCAAGCCAGAGAGGACAAAGGGGCAATATGTAAAAGACTTACTTATGGTTTGTGGCTTGACGTATCTTCTCTCTAGACTCTTAGATCCCCAAACTGGTGGCTTGCCAGCTATGGCATATTTGACAAGGTGTTTCTTTTTTTCTTTTTTTCTTTTTTTTCTTTTTTTTTTTTACAATCAGTTAAAATGTTTTAATCATAGTTCAAAACATAATTTGGGGATGTAGTAAATTAAGGCATCTATAAGATCTTTGGGAAAAAAAAAAAATCCCTTTGGCAAGATGTTTCTAAAGGTTCATTCCAACCCAGCAACGGCAGGCTGAGGCGGGAAGATTGTGAGTTTGAGAGCAGCCAATGCTACATAGTGAGATCCAAGTCAAAAAATACTAGAAAAATAAGTAAATAAAGCTTCACTTATGTATTAGTTACTTTTGCCTAGCTATGACCAAATACCTGACCAGAATAACAAAAGGGAAGACGTAGTTACTTTGGTTCATGGTTTCGGACGGCTTGGTCTATGGTTACAGAACGCCATGCATCAGGACCATGTGGTAGAGGACAGCTGTTCGTATCATGGCCGACAGGAACAGCTGTGTCCCAAAAGACCTACCCACAGTGAGTCACTTCCTCAGCTAGGCTCCACCTGCCAAAGTTTTCAGAACCTCTGCAAGAAGAGCCACCAGCTGGGGACCAGGCATCGCAAGCATGAGCCTTGTAGGATATTTCAGAGTCAAGCCACAGCAGCTTCTCATTTAGAAGGTCTGCGGATTTCTGCTGCCGCTTCCCGGGTAAGAGAATGCAGAGGAGGGAAATGGGGGCTCCTCTGTCTCTCCAACAAGAACCCCACCACCTCTGTCTCTGCAACGTAAGCTCTTCGCCAACGCCTCACGGCATCCTTGCTTCTCTGGTTTCACGCAGCTTACAAAAGCCTGGACAGATAGCATTTCCATTTCCTGACCAGCTATGAGAACATAAGTTCAAGGGCTGGAGAGATGGCTTACTGGTTAAGGCACTTGCCTGTGAAGCCTAAGAACTCACGTTCGAATCTCCAGGTCCCACATGGCCAGATGCACGGTGACGCAAGCGTGCAATGTTGCACATGTGTGCAAGGCAGCACACGTGTCTGGAGTTCGTTCATAGTGGCTATGGCCCTGGCATGCCTATTCTCTCTCACTCTCTCCCCCCCCCAAAAAATCAATAATTCAGAAAAAAGGGCCAGGCGTGGTAGCGCACACCTTTTTTTAATAATATGTTTTATTTATTTATTTGGTTTTTTTTTTTTTGGTTTTTTGAGGTAGGGTCTCATTCTGGCTCAGGCTGACCTGGAATTCACTATGATTAAAGGCGTAGTGCACACCTTTAATCCCAGCACTCGGGAGGCAGAGGTAGGAGGATCGTTGTGAGTTTGAGGCCACCCTGAGACTACATAGTGAATTCCAGGTCAGCCTGGGCTAGAGTGAGACCCTACCTCGATAAAGCAAAAAAAAAAAAAAAAAAATCAGAAGAAAATTTATTTACAACCTGTGCATATGTGCTGGGAAAAAATGGAGGGAGAGAAGAAAGGAGAGAGGGAAGGGAAGGGAAAGGAAAGAGATAAAAAGAGAAAGGGAGAAAGATGCAGGGGGAAGAAAGAGAGAGAGGAAGAGAGAGGGTGAGAGAGAAAAGAAAGAAGGAAGGAAAGAGAAAAGCTAGGAGCTGGGGAGATGGTGGAGAAGGTAAAGTGCTTACCACACGATCATGAGGGCCTGAGACTGATCTCCCAACACCCACATACAAAAAGCCAGATACAAAACCAGGCGTGGTGGCGCACACCTTTAATCCCAGCACTTGGGAGGCAGAGGTAGGAGGGTCGCCATGAGTTCGAGGTCACCCTGAGACTCCATAGTGAGTTCCAGGTCAGCTTGGGCCAGAGTGAGACCTTATCTTGACAAACCAGGAAAAAAAAAAAAAAAATCCAGATCCAATGGTGTGCATCTGTAATCCCAGCACTGGGGAGGCAGAGGCAGGGGGAGCCATAGCGCTTGCTGGCTCGCTAGTCTAGCCAAACTGGTGGACTGTAGGTTAACTGTGATACATCCTGCCCCCCCCTCCCCCCCGCCAAATAATGTGGAGAGTGAGTAACTGAGAAAGACATCAGAGATTGACCGCTGATCTCCACACTAGGTGCATGTATGCATGTACATCTCCACACACATACAACACACATGTCAAAAAGAAAAAAAAAAAAAACAGAAGGGAATTAAACACACAGAGACACGGGTTTTATTTATTTATTTATTTGAGAGTGACAGACAGAGAGAGAATGGGCCCGCCAGGGCTTCCAGCCTCTGCAAACGAACTCCAGACGCGTGTGCCCCCTTGAGCATCTGGCTAACGTGGGTCATGGGGAGTTGAGCCTCGAACCAGGGCCCTTAGACTTCACAGGCAAGTGCTTAACCGCTAAGCCATCTCTTCAGCCCGAGACATGGTTTTTAACACTATTCTCTGGTCTCCCAAGGCTAGTGGAAGCCTTCAGTCCTGTAGGATCCGCTGCAGTCACCAGCAGCCACACACAGGCACACAGAGAGGGATGGAGCCTGTCACGCGGACTCTAGATTCCTGACTCTCTCTCTCTCTCTCTCTTGCTTTTCCTCAAAAGACCCAGAGTCTCCTTCCTGCATCTCCTTCGTGAGGTGCAGACCCTGTGGTCTCTGCGGAGCCCTTCAATGTTGTCATCTTGCAAACATTTTCATGAGCTAGCAAGCTAGGGGACCAGTGTGTTCAAAGGGAGGATTTGCTGTATTTACAGATGCGTATCAGTGGGTGGCCCACTGCGTTTGAATCTTGATAGAGGACAGGAAAACAAGAAGGCCGGCTGCCCTGGTCAGAGCTTTTCAAGCATGCATGCAGGGAATATATGGAGGTTTCTGGAAATCCCAAACATATTTTCTGCATGGTCTGTTCCTTGCTTCTGAATTCCACACCACCTGCAACGAAAGCCATGTGTACCTCAGCCCTCCTAAAGCCTCAAAAAATTAGCAAAGATGCTGCAATTGCTGCTGTTGCTTGTGTTTTCTGAACCAGGGTCTTGCTATGTAGCCCAGGATAGCCTCCCGCTTTTGGCAATCCTTCCCTGGCCTTTCCAGCTACGTGCCATGACCTTCCTGGGGGACAGGCATGGGCTAACATGCCCAGCTTATAAAGATTTCTCTTAGCAAAAGTTTTTGATAGTTTAGGGAACTATTTTTATCTTTTCTCCTTTAAGAAGTATATTTTCAGAGGCCAGGGGTAGTGGCATACATTTTTAATCCCAGCACCCGGGAAGCAGAGGTAGGAGGATCACTGTGAGTTCGAGGCCATCCTGAGACTGCATAGTGAATTCCAAGTTAGCCTGGGCCAGAGTGAGACCCTACCTCAAAAAAAAAAAAAAAAAAGTGTATTTTGGGTCTGGAGAGGTGGCTTAGCGGGTGAAGGCACTTGCCTGCAAAGCCTAAGAACCCAAGTTTAATTCACCAGTATCCACATAAGCCAGATACACAAGGTGGCACATGCATCTCAAGTTTGTTTGCAGTGACTGGAGGCCCTGGTGTGCCCTTTTCTCTTTCTTTCTTTCTTTCTTTCTTTCTTTCTTTCTTTCTTTCTTTCTTTCTTTCCTTTCTTTCTTTCCTTTCTTTCTTTCCTTCCTTCCTTCCTTCCTTCCTTCCTTCCTTCCTTCCTTCCTTCTTTCTTTCTTTTCTTCCTTCCTTCTTTCTTTCTTCTCTCTCTCTGATAAATAATTTTTTATTTTATTTATTTATTTGAGAGAGAGACAGAGAAAGAGATAGAATGGGCATGCCAGTGCCTCTAGCCACTGCAAATGAACTCCAGATAAATGTGCCACCTTGTGCCTCTTCCTTACAAGAGTACTGGAGAATTGAACTTGGGTTCTTAGGCTTTGCAGACAATCACCTTAACCACTAAGCCATCTCTCCAGCCCAATGAATAAAACAATCTTCTTAAAGAAGTATGTTTTCCAAAATGAGTGCAAAAGATAAGTTATATACTAAAAGAACTACGTGTTTCAAGGGCTATTACTGTAGGGTGTGGCAATGAACACTTGTAATCCTAGAATTTGGGAGGCTGAGACAGGATTGCCTTGAGTTGAGGCCAGCCTCAGCTACACAGAGAATGTAGACGTAGCTATATAGCAAGATTGTGTCTTAGAAAGAGGGAGAGGGGCTGGGCGTGGTGACACACGCCTTTAATCCCAACACTTGGGAGGCAGAGGTAGGAGGATCATTGTGAGTTAAAGGCCAGTCTGAGACTCCATAGTGAATTCCAGGTGAGCCTGGGCTAGAGCGAGACCCTACCTCAAAAGAAAAGAAAAGGAAGGAAGAGGAAGAGGGGAGGGAATGGAGAGAGAAAAAGAACCTATTAGTAAATGAGAAAATTCCACATTTTTAGTTCTGGTGGTATTTTCATACTGTGATACTGAAGTGGCAAATATATTTTTTTAACTCTCCAAGAGTCCAGCAAACCCAGCAAAAAATATATATATATGAAACACCAACAAAAATATAAAAATCCAAGCACCTTTATTTCTTTAGCTGCACTACCACACTCCCCTGATCTCAGCCTTATCAATATGTAGAATAAAGCCAGGGGCCTGCAGGTTACCACAAGAGGAAACAGACACCCCACAACTTCCATCTGAGGGCAGCCCAAGGCATGACACAGGGATACACGGGATGTCCAGTGTGTCCCCCTCCCCCTCCCCCGGCCTTCACCATATTCAAGTAAGCCCAGGAGCAGAATGGCTCAGATGCTCTGAAAGGTGGAGGAACCAAACCTAGCGTGCAGTTGGACGGAGTGGCCCACACTTGTAATCCCAGTACTTGGGAGGCAGAGGCAGGAGGATTCCATGTTCATAGCCAGCCTAGGCTACCTGGTAAGACCGTGTCTCTAAAAGAGGGGGAAAAAGGGTCTCTCATAATGGTGAGGAACGGTGTCAAAGGCCTCATCCAGCTGAAACCCAAAACTCCTGGCAGTTGGGATAGAGAGAGGTCACCTGTTGCTCCATGTTGGTTCCATTTCTCTAACGTTAAAGCAGCATAACTCCAGAACGTTCTATTATCTCCCACGTACCGAAAAAGGGTGGAGGGATGGAGGGAAGGACACTGGCATTTCCTTTTTTTCTGCAAGGCTTTTAAATTTTCTCATGCTATACAGAACAAATGTTTTTGTGTAATTTTCCAATGGCCTTGACTAAAGATGTTATGTAATTCAATATGACTGTAGCTTGAAAAACAAATGCAAGGCTCTGACAGGCTTATCAAATGTTTGAGCCCAGCTAGCAATCCAGGAACGTCAAGCATTTAAGATGTGGACAGCCTATTTCTGCAGTCTGTTCCTTCAGGATAGGCTATTCCTTTGCCTGGTACTCAAAGCCTTTAAAAAAATGGGGGGGGGGGAGTGGGTATGTGTATATGTGTGAATGCATGTTCATATGCGTGTGGGTTCACGTGTGTCTGTGGGTGCTCATGTGTACATGTGTACGTGTTGTGTGGTGGCCAAAAGTCAACACCAGGTGTCCTTCTCAGTCATTCTTTTTATTTATCTTATTATTCTTATTTTTTTATTTTTTTTTTTTTTTGGTTTTTCGAGGTAGGGTCTCACTCTAGCCCAGGCTGACCTGGAATTCACTATAGAGTCTCAGGGTGGCCTCGAACTCATGGCGATCCTCCTACCTCTGCCTCCCAAGTGCTGGGATTAAAGGCGTGCGCCACCACGCCCGGCTATTATTCTTATTTTTAAAAATATTTTATTATTATTTTCATTTATTTATTTGAGAGAGAGAAAAACACAGGGGGAGAGAAGGAGAGAGAGAGAAAAAGAGAAGGGGAGAGAGAGAGAGAGAGAGAATAGACATGCCAGGGCCTCTAGCCATTGCAAATGAACTCCAGATGCATGCACCCCCTTGTGCATCTGGCTTATGTGGGTCCTGGGGAATCAAAGCGAGATCCTTTGGCTTTGCAGGTAAATGCCTTAACCACTAAGCCATCTCTCCAGCCCCATTATTATTATTATTATTATTATTATTATTATTATTATTATTATTTTGGTTTTTCAAGGTAAGGTCTCACTCTAGCCCAGGCTGTCCTGGAATTCACTATGTAGTCTCAGGGTGGCCTTAAACTCAGGGCAATCCTCCTATCTCTGCCTCCCAGGTGTTGGGATTAAAGGTGTGCACCACCACACCCAGCAATCATTTTTTACCTTATTTTTTAATTTTAATTTTTTTAAAGGATAATTCGGGCTCCTTATGCTTTTCTTTTTCTACCTGCCCTTCCCTTTTTTTTTTTTTCCAAATTTTTTATTTATTTATTTGAGAGAGACAGACACAGAGAGAAAGACAGATAGAGAGAGAGAGAGAGAGAATGGGCGCGCCAGTGCTTCCAGCCTCTGCAAACGAACTCCAGACACGTGCGCCCCCTTGTTCATCTGGCTAATGTGGGACCTGGGGAACCGAGCCTCAAACCGGGGTCCTTAGGCTTCACAGGCAAGAGCTTAACCGCTAAGCCATCTCTCCAGCCCTAATTTTAATTTTTATTTGTTTATGAGAGAGAGAGAGAACGGGTGTCCCAGGGCCTCTAGCTACTGCAAACAAACTCCAGATGCATGCGCCACAATGTACATCTGGATTATGTGAGTTCTGGGGAATCGAACCTGCGTCCTTAGGCTTCACAGGAAAACACCTTAATTGATAAACCATCTCTCCAGCCGTCTACCTGATTATTTGAGACAGGTTCTCTCCCAGAACTTAGAGCTCTTGGATTTTGCCAGATAGCTGGTGAGCGCGAGGGATGGATCCTCCCGTCTCTGCCTCCCTGGCAGGATTAAAGGCATGTACCACCATGCCCATCATTGTAGGTAGGTCCTGGATAGCTGAACTCGGGTCCTCATGCTTGCAAGGCAAGCATCTTACCCACTGAGCCCTCTCTTCGCTGTCATCAAAGCCTTTTACAATCTGTCTGCAATTTCCCCTTGTCACTGTCTCGGTTACCACCTGTTCTCACATACCATCCACTCTGGTGAGCCCGCCGTTAAGCCTCCTGGGTACCCCAGTTCCATCTCGCTCCCATGCTCTCTGCTTATCTAATCTGGATCCTTCAGAATCCAGCAGACACATCACTTCTTAGAGAAGATCTCCTTCCCTACCCAGTCCTCTAAAGTCCAGGCTAGTGGCCTGCAAAATCCGCTCTGGCAGTGTTCCTCACCAGCCCTTGACTTGCATGTGTTCTCGGCCCCTTTGAGCCCCTTTGTCCTGCAAGGAGAGCTTCCCCTAAGTCTGAGGAGAAAAAGCCTTGCACTGTGTATACAATTGCAATGACCACCCCCCCCCCCAGCCAACACACACACACAAAACATATTTTCCCACCTTCTACACCAGACACAGCATAAGGCTGTGTGGCCCGCTTTCTCTACTTCTTCTTGTTTTTGGTTTTTTGAGGTAGGGTCTCACTCTAGTCCAGGCCGACCCGAAATTTACTATGTAGCCTTAGGGTGGCATCGAACTCACAGTGATCCTTCTACCTCTGCCTCCCCAGTGCTGGGATTAGAGGCGTGCACCACCATGCCTGGCCCCACTTTTTTTTTTTCAATTGTCTACATAGGTATATAATTAGAAGTCTTTGCAAATGTTTTCCAGGCTGAGGGTGTGGCTCAGTTATTACAGGGCTTGCCTAGCAAAGCCCTGGGTTCTATTTTTGGCACAGCATAAACCGAGCATGCTGGTACACACCTGTATTCTCAACAGTAAGGAGGTGCAGACAGAAAGACAGGAGGATCTGAAGTTCAAGGTCATCCTTGGCTATATAGCAAGTTAAAGGCTCTCCTGGGTCATGGAGTAGACTCCATCCTAAGAAAAATAAAAATGTTGGGCTGGAGAGATGGCTTAGCGGTTAAGCGCTTGCCTGTGAAGCCTAAGGACCCCGGTTCGAGGCTCGGTTCCCCAGGTCCCACGTTAGCCAGATGCACAAGGGGGCACACATGTCTGGAGTTCATTTGCAGTGGCTGGAAGCCCTGGCGCGCCCATTCTCTCTCTCTCCCTCTATCTGTCCTTCTCTCTGTGTCTGTCGCTCTCAAATAAATAAATAAATAAATAAATAAATAAATAAAAATTATTTAAAAAAAAGACTTTAAAAAAATAAATAAAAATGTTTTCCAATTACAGACCGATATACAACTCAAGTAGTTTGATTTCAAAGCTGAGTTTTACCACTCACGTTGGTACGTTTTGTATGTTTCTGTATTCTTTGCCCATTCCCTGTGGCTGATGTTTTAATATGGCACCACCTGGGTATCATATGGGCCACAAAGAAAGCATCCAGAAAGTCAGAGCAGGGGTTGGAGAAATGCTTAGTGGTTAAGGCACTTGCCTGCGAAGCCTAAGGACCCGGTTCAATTCACCAGGACCCATGTAAGCCAGATGCACAAGGTGGTGCATGTGTCTGCAGTTCATCTGCAAAGTCACCCCAGCAAAGGGACAAGTGAAATCGTATAAAGTGACTTCACTTGAAAGTTAAAGCTATTGAAGTTTTGTGCAAACTCCTTTAGGTAGTCCACAGTTCTTTTTTTCTAATATTAAATTTATTTATTTATTTATTATTTTGTTTTGGTTTTTAGTTTTTCAAGGTAGGTTCTCACTCTAGTCTAGGCTGGCCTGGAATTCACTATGTAGTCTCAGGATGGCCTTGAACTCACGGCGATCCTCCTACCTCTGCCTCCCGAGTGCTGGGATTAAAGAAGTATACCACCATGCCCAGCTCTAATATTTATCTTTATTTATTTGCAAGGGGAAAGAAAGAGAGAGAACACACACCAGGGCCTCCTTCCACTGTAAACAAATGCCAGATGCATGCGCCACTGTTCATTTGGCTTTACATGGGTACTGGGGAGTTGAATCCAGGCCCTTAGGCTTTGCAAAGCAAATATCTTAACTATTGAGCCATCTCTCCAGTCCCCCCAAACCCAATTCTTTTTTTTTTTTTTTTTTTTTTTTTTTTTTTTTTTTTTTTAAAATCTTTTTTTTTTCTGTTTATTTATTTATTTGAGAGCGACAGACACACAGAGAAAGACAGATAGAGGGAGAGAGAAAGAATGGGCGCGCCAGGGCTTCCAGCCTCTGCAAACGAACTCCAGACGCGTGCGCCCCCTTGTGCATCTGGCTAACGTGGGACCTGGGGAACCGAGCCTCGAACCAGGGTCCTTAGGCTTCACAGGCAAGCGCTTAACCGCTAAGCCATCTCTCCAGCCCCCAAACCCAATTCTTAATACAAAGAGGCATCTGTCAGGTCTAAATATGAATTATTCTTTTCCCATTGGTGCTTGTGGAACTGTCTACAGTGTTACTTTTTTAAAAGGTTTTTAAAAATATTTTATTTTAAGGCCAAGCATGATGGCCTTGCACTCGAGAGGCAGAGATAGGAGGATCGCCGTGAGTTCAAGACCACTCTGAGATTGCACAGTGAATTCCAGGTCAGCCTGAGCTAGAGTGAGACCCTACCTCAAATATATGTATATATATTGTTGCAGTCCGGTTCGCATTGCTGGTAGAAATCACCCAACAAGAGCAGCTTCTGGGAAAAAGAGATTTATTTTGGCTTACAGGCTCAAGGGGAAGCTCCACAATGGCAGGGGAAAAGGATGGCATGAGCAGAGGGTGGACATCACCCCCTGGCCAACAGAAGGTGGACCACAGCAACAGGAGGGTGTGCCAAACACTGGCAAGGGGAAACTGGCTATAAAGCCCATAAGCCCGCCCCCAACAATACACTCCCTCCAGGAGGCATTAATTCCCAAATATCCATCAGCTGGGAACCTAGCATTCAGAACACCTAAGTTTATGGGGGACACCTGAATCAAACCACCACATTCCGCCCCTGGCCCCCATAAACTGATATCCATACATGATGTAAAATACAATGCTTTCAGTCTGACTTTAAAAGTCTCCATAGTTTTTATCAATCCCAATGATTTCATACATCCCCATAGTTCAAGATCATTTAACTGAGCCATAATACCAAAATATAACCTCAAAAAACCCATAATGGCACAGAATAGATATTCACACTGCAATAGATGGCATTGGGCATAGCAAAGAAACATTCAACCAATACAAGATTTAAAACAACCAGGGCAAACATCAAACTCTGTAGCTTCAAGTCCGGCAACTCTAGCCAGTGACAAATCTTCAAGTCCGATAATTCTAACCAGCAACAAGTCTCTAGCATTCCAATTCCACCCCTCCAGCTAGGCTACTTACAGTCCTGGGAAACTTCATCCAGGCCGGCAGCACCTTGGCAGCCATCTCATGGTCCCGGCATCTCCACTGGGTCTCCACTGCAAGCCACGGTTCATCCTCATGGCCCCATGGGTTCTCTATGCAGGCAACCAGCAAACCTGCTTCACACTGCCCATGGCCATTTCCAAAACACAAGACTGTGTTGCAAACTCAATGACCGTCTTTCCAGCATTTCTTATACTCCACGATACCAGGTAGGGTGCCAATTTGTTGATCCAGGGGGGAATAAAGCAGACTTTGAAGAACAGGACACTCCTTGAGCATTCAGGCCCCTTCTAAAGAGTCGACATTCTTCTTGTTGCCCCAGCACAGGTCAGCTATCCCAGTCTCAAAGGTTGTAATCTCTCAGTTGCAGCTGAACGGGCAACAGTTCACCGAAAGATTTTTCTTTCTGTGCCATATCCCTCTGCACACACCAGTTCATTTCTACGCTAGGCAACCCTGCACAACTTCTCAGGACATGGGCACAAGAGCAAGCTTCTCACACAAACTGCTAGCCCAGTCCAGGCAAAAGCTCTTTCTCACCCTCATAAGCCAAACCTCACAGTCCATAGTTCTTACTGCATTCAGGTCTTTCAGCTCTGACCAGGATAGACCATCAAGCTGTACTTACAGCACTGCAAGGCATCTCTTAGGCCAAGGTTTCAACTCCTTCCACATTCCTCTTGAAATTCAGCTACAAAAGGCTGAAGCCACATAGTCAGGGGTCTAGCAGCGACCCCACTCCTCGGTACCACTTTACTGTTGCAGTCCGGTTCGCATTGCTGGTAGAAATCACCCAACAAGAGCAGCTTCTGGGGAAAAGAGATTTATTTGGCTTACAGGCTCGAGGGGAAGCTCCACGATGGCAGGGGAAAAACGATGGCATGAGCAGAGGGTGGACATCACCCCCTGGCCAACAGAAGGTGGACCACAGCAACAGGAGGGTGTGCCAAACACTGGCAAGGGGAAACTGGCTATAAAGCCCATAAGCCCGACCCCAACAATACACTCCCTCCAGGAGGCATTAATTTCCAAATATCCATCAGCTGGGAACCTAGCATTCAGAACACCTAAGTTTATGGGGGACACCTGAATCAAACCACCACACACACACACACACACACACACACACACATACACATACACATACACATACACATACACATACATATACATATACATATATATATATACACATATACATATACATATACATATACATATACATATACACATATATATATATATATTATTTTTCTTGCAATCAGACAGAGAGAGAGAGAGAGCAAGAGCATTAATGTGCCAGGTCCTCTACCTATTGCAAATGAACTCCAGATGCATGGGCCACTTTGTGCATCTATCTTTATGTGGGTACTAGAGAATTATGTGGGTGCTAGGGGTGCTAGGGGTCATTAGACTTTGCAGGCAAGCACCTTAACTGTCCTACACTATTACATTTTATGGAGTCTAACAAGCTTCTCCTCACCCCACTACTGGAGATTAAATCTAGGGCTTTGCACAGGCTAAGCAAGCAAGTGCTCTGCCCAAGTCTTTTTTTTTTTTTCCTAAGACAGGGTCTCATGTAGCTGGTTTTGAATTCACAAAGTAGCTGAGAATAACCTTGAACTCCTGGTTCTCCTGTCTCCACCTTTAAATTGCTGATGGAGGGCTGGAGAGATGGCTTAGCGGTTAAGCGCTTGCCTGTGAAGCCTAAGGACCCCGGTTCGAGGCTCGGTTCCCCAGGTCCCACGTTAGCCAGATGCACAAGGGGGCGCACGCGTCTGGAGTTCGTTTGCAGAGGCTGGAAGCCCTGGCGCACCCATTCTCTCTCTCTCTCCTTCTATCTGTCTTTCTCTCTGTGTCTGTCACTCTCAAATAAAGAAATAAAAAATTAAATTGCTGATGGATGGTATTACATATGTGTACCACCATGCCTGGTTTTGCAAATACTTGGCAAGCCACAACCCCAACTCTCTTTTGACTTTTTATTTTGAGATATAGTCTCACGAAGCTAGTCAGGCTGACCTTGAACTTTCAATCCTCCTGTCTCCTGAGCGTTGGGTTATGGGTGTACATCACACAACTCCAGCAAACCTTTTCTTTCCTTCTTGGAGAGGGACTTGCTACTAGACACAGGAGGTGGCAGGAGGGCTGCCAGCCCCCAAGGCCAGTGACTCCATGGAAACAGTTGATCTTCATCCTCATAAACTAAAGACACATTCTCTGGTGAACGCTGCAGACTTCTGTAGCTCATGTCGACTCGCAGTTTGCTTATGTTGAGAGAAATTTCAAAAGGACTATGTGAAATATTTGTAGAATTTAAAAAAATACTATTTATTTATTTATGAGAGAGAAAGAGAAAGAGGGAGAGAATGGGTGCGCCAGAGCCTCCAGCCACTGCAAATGAACTCCAGATGCGTGCGCCCCCTTGTGCATCTGGCTTATGTGGGTCCTGGAGAATCGAACTGGGATCTTTTGGCGTTGCAGGCAAACGCCTTAACCACTAAGCCATCTCTCCAGTCCTATTTGTGGAATTTTGTTTGGTTTTATTGTTGTTGTTGTTGTTGTTGTTTGAGGTAGGGTCTCACTCTAACCCAGACTGACCTGGAATTCACTGTGTAGAACTCACGGCGATCCTCCTACCTCTGCCTCCCGAGTGCTGGGATTAAAGGCGTGCACCACCACGCCCGGCTTGGAATTTTTATTGCAAGTAAAATTGCCAAAAATATTCTAGCAGTGCTGGGCACGGTGGCTCACACCTTTAACACCATCACTCAGGAGGCTGACTTAGGAGGATCGCCGTGAGTTCAAGGCCAGCCTGAGACTGACTACATAATGAATTCCAGATCAAGCTGGGCTAGAGTGAGACCCTACCTCAAAAAACCCAAAAAAAAAAAAAGAAAACAAAACAAAACAAAAAACACATTAGGGCTGGAGAGATGGCTTAGCAGTAAGGCATTTGCCTGCAAAGCCAAAGGACCCAGGTTTGATACCCCAGGTCCCACATTAGCCAGATGCACAAGGGGGCGCACGCATCTGGAGTTCGTTTGCAGTGGCTGGAGGCTCTGGCACACCCATTCTCTCCCTCTTTCTCTTTCTCCCTCTCTCTCTTTCTCTGTCAAATAAATAAATAAAAATTTAAAAAAACTAAACAAGTTTTCTGAGTAGTGATTCTAATGTTTCCTGAAGGTTTAACTTTATCCAGGTCATGAATAAATGTATAATTTTACATTTATCTTCAACAACTGCCATGATGTTTAGGGAAACCAGAGTTAGAAGAATAGGGATTGGAAGAAAAGGTAACTGTCATTTTTAAGGCAGAATTTTGCAAACCAAGCTCCAGGAATAATGCATGCCTGTGAACATCATCAACATCATCCACTGAGCACAAAGGTTCTTATCTCAGACCCAGGGTGTCAGCAACTATTGTTAGTAGTCAAGTCTCTGTACTATTTTGTTTTGTTTATTTTATTTTTATTTATTTATTTATTTTGATTTTTCGAGGTAGGGTCTCACTCTGGTCCAGGCTGACCTGGAATTAACTCTGTAGTCTCAGGGTGGCCTCGAACTCTCGGCGATCCTCCTACCTCTGCCTCCTGAGTGCTAGGAGTAAAGGCGTGCGCCACACGCCCAGCAGTTTTGTTTATTTTTATTTATTTATTTGAGAGCAACAGAGAGAGAAAGAGATAGAGATTGAGAGAATGGGCACGCCAGTGCCTCTAGCCACTGCAAACAAACTCCAAACACGTGCGCCCCCTTGTGCATCTGGCTAATGTGGGTCCTGGGGAATCGAGCCTCGAACCGGGGTCCTTAGGCTTCACAGGCAAGCGCTTAACTGCTAAGCCATCCCACATCTCCAGCCCACATATACTATTTTTGTACATCTATACAACCAGGACCAAAGTGCTCAAGGCATATTCCAATTGTAGTCAGGATCCTCTGAATTGGGATTCTTTCTAAAGGCAAAATTTCTTACTTTCTTTTAAAGCTTTTTTTGTTTTTTTTTTTTTTTTGTTTTTCGAGGTAGGGTCTCACTCTGGTCCAGGCTGACCTGGAATTAACTCTGTCATCTCAGGGTGGCCTTGAACTCATGGCAATCCTCCTACCTCTGCCTCCCGAGTGCTGGGATTAAAGGCATGCGCCACCACGCCCGGCAATTTTTGACTTTTTGAGGTCTCGCTCCAGCCCAGGTTGACCTGGAATTCGCAATGTAGTCTCAGGCTGGCTTCAAACTCATAGAGATCCTTCTACCTCTGCCTCCTGAGTGCTGGGATTAAAGGTGTGCGCCACCACGCCCAGCAAAAAAAACAAAAACAAACAAACAAAAAAAAAAACACTTTTTTAAATGAGCATTGAGTTTTTCATCTAGATCCAAAAACATGTCCAAGTCACACCCTAATTTCCCAAAAGTGTTCCCTGAACTCCAAAGTGTGTAACTGTCGAGCTGGGAGCATGGGCACCTGAGGTACCTTTCTTCCGTAGCAGAGGTGGGCTGGGGAGGGGTGTAGCTTAGAGTGCTTGCCTGGCTGGCATTGGGTCCCCAGCACTGCATAAAAACCAGGGCTTGGCAGTCAAAAAATGGGCTCTGGAGCTAAATAGAGCATTCTCAAAGGAAGAAATACGAATGGCATATAAGCATCTAAAAAGATGTTCTACATCACTAGTCATCAGGGAAATGCAGATTAAAACTACATTGAGATTCCATCTCACTCCTGTCAGATTGGCCACCACCATGAAAACAAATGATCATAAATGTTGGCGGGGATGTGGAAAAAGAGGAACTCTTCTGCACTGCTGGTGGAATGCAATCTGGTCCAGCCATTGTGGACATCAGTGTGGAGGTTCCTAAAACAGCTAAAGATTGACCTACGATATGACCCAGCTATAGCACTCCTAGGCATATATCCTAAGGACTCATCTCATTTCCTTAGAAGTACGTGCTCTACCATGTTTATTGCTGCTCAATTTATAATAGCTGGGAAATGGAACCAGCCTAGATGTCCCTCAACTGATGAGTGGATAATGAAGATGTGGCACATTTATACAATGGAGTTCTACTCAGCAGCAAAGAAAAATGAAGTTATGAAATTTTCAGAAAAATGGATGGATCTGGAAAGGATTATACTAAGTGAGGTAACCCAGGCCCAGAAAGCCAAGTGCCACATGTTCTCCCTCATATGTGGATCCTAGCTACAGATGATTGGGCTTCTGCGTGAGAAGGAGAAAACTCAGTAGCAGAGCCAGTAAGTTAAAAAGGAGATATAAAGGGAAGAGAAAAGAAGAAAATAACCTTTTTTTTTTTTTTTTTTTTTTTACCTTTTGATTTTTTCAATATAGGGTCTTGCTCTAGCCCAGGCTGACCTAGAATTCACTATGTAGTCCCAGAGTGGCCTTCAATTTACTGCAATCCTACCTCTGCCTTCCAAGTGCTGGGACTAAAGACGTGCACCACCACACCTGGCTCTGAGTATAACCTTTTTTGAGTTCAGGGCCAGCCTGAGACTACATAGTGAATTGCAGGTCAGTCCGGGCTAGAGTGAGACCCTACCTCTACAAACCAATAAATAAATAAATAAAAACATTTAACAACAATTAAAAAGTAGCTCAGCTACATAGCTATTTCAAGGTCAGCTTGGGCTCTCCTTTCCAAAGTAAAACAAAGGCTAGGGAGATGTCTCAGTAGATAAAGTGCTTGCCATGTCTGGATTTGAATGTCCAGAACGGCACATAAAAGCAGATGGTCGCCTGGCGTGATGGCACGCGCCTTTAATCCCAGCATTCAGGAGGCAGAGGTAGGAGGATCGCTGTGTGTTCGAGGCCATTCTGAGACTACATAGTGAATTCCAGGTCAGCCTGGGCTAGAGTGAGACCCTACCACAAAAAAAAAAAAAAAAAAAGCAGATGATGTAACACGAGTGATGGTAAGCCCAGGGTGCCTACGGCAAGATGCAAGGCAGAGAGCGGAGACCCTCTGGGCCAGCTGTCTGCAAAATGCAGTGTTGCGCAGTGAAAACCCCACCTCAGAGTAAACGAGGGCCTGAACCTGTCCTCTGACCTCCACATACGTTCTGTGGCACATGTGCGCCCATACTCACACACATGAACATGTACATACACACACACAGAGAAAGAGAGAGAGAGAGAGGGAACAGGTGAGATTTAGAAGGTGAACACACTCCCCTATTAGCTGGAATTCCTTTAGCTAATCATTGATCTGAACTTCCTACATGATAAAGTAATTCATAAAGTGTCTTTTTTTCTTTCTTGGAAGCAGGATGTGGTGGCGCACGCCTTTAATCCCAGCACTTGGGAGGCAGAGGTAAGAGGATCGCCGTGAGTTCAAGGCCACCCTGAGACTACAGAGGGAATTCCAGGTCACCCTGAGCTAGAGTGAGACCCTACCTCAAAAACAACAACAAAGATTTTATTGGGCTGGAGAGAGGGCTTAGTAGTTAAGCACTTACCTGTGAAGAATAGGAACATGGTTCGAGGCTTGATTCCCCAGGACCCACGTAAGCCAGATGCACAAGGTAGCGCATGTATATCTGGAGTTAGTTTGTAGTGGCTGGAGGCCATGGTACACCCATTCTCTCTCTTTCTTTCTCTGTCTGTTGCTCTCAAAAAATAAGTAATTTTCTTTTTATTTATTTATTTGAGAGAGAAGGAGGCAGGTAGAGAGAAAGAGAGAGAATGGGCACCCCAGGGCCTCCAGCCACTGCAAACAAACTCCAGACATATGCACCACCTGTGCATCTGGCTTACGTGGGCCCTGGGGAATCAAACCTGGGTCCTTTGGCTTTGCAGGCAAGTGCCTTAACCACTAAGCCATCTTTCCAGCCCTGAAATGTCCTATTTTTTTTACTGACAACTTCCATAATTGTAACAATATCCCATGATAATGCCCTCCCTCCCCCCACTTTCCCCTTTGAAACTCCACTCTCCATCAGATTCCCTCCCCCTTTCAATCAGTCTCTCTTATTTTGATGTCGTCATCTTTTCCTCCTATTATGGTGGTCTTGTGTAGATAGTGTCAGTCACTGTGAGGTCATGGATATCCAGGCCATTTTTGTGTCTGGAGGAGCACGGTGTAAGGAGTCCTACCCTTCCTTTGGCTTTTACATTCTTTCTGCCACCTCTTGCACAATGAACCCTGAGCCTTGGAAGGTGTAATAGAGATATTTCAGTGCTGAGCACTCCTCTGTCACTTCTTCTCAGCACCATGATGCCTTCTGAGTCATCCCAAAGTCACTGCTCTCTGAAAAGAGAAGCTTCTCTAACCATAAATGAGAGTAGCATTAATATATGGGTATGAACATTAAGATAAGTGCTTACTGGGCAGTTTGATAAGCATAGCATATACATTTAGCCAGACAGCAGCAGATGTTACACCCCTAGGGCTCATGACTACCCCTGTTGTAGGTTTTCAGTATCAGGGATGTATTCCCTCCCAAGGAGCAGGCCTCTAGTCAAAATGGAGGGCGTTTGGTTTCCCCCATAACAAATGTTCCACTATTGCACCCATCGGCTCATTTGACCTGGTTGGCCAAATATAAGGCTTACAGTATCCACTGTTGAGTATCCTCACTAGTGATTTCTCTCTGTCCCACTGAACTGCATGCAGTATAGCTTTTCCCAATTTTCTGTCAGCTGGTCTACATGGAGATTTTCAGCTCAGTTCCAGCAGGATTTCTCAGTGGCCTTGCAGCCCAAGTATGTGGAGTCTTCAGCAATAGGGTCTTACCACCTATTCCTGGTGGGAAGCCAAGGGCCTTGGCAATGGCCTGTAATATTTTGGGGCATCAGGGACCTCCCTCTCCAACAACTCATTGGAAGGTATCCCATCCCTGGCACTGAAAATTTTCTAGTAACAATCTCTGGCTCCTGAGTGTTCAATTGTACAAAAAAGTAGGTTTCCATATGACTTATTTATATCCTCTCAGATTTTGATTAGCCCTCCCTCCACCTTCCCTTTACTCAATCTTTTCCCCTGACCTCACTTAGGCCTTTTCACCCCCATCAATCTGTTCTTCTACTTACATATATATATCCTATTAAGTACTTCCCTCCCTTCCTTTCTCTTCCCTTTATATCTCCTTTCTAGCGTACTGGCCTTCTTGAAAGAGGTGACTAATCATTTTAACTAGATTCACAGAAATCTGTTTGGTAAGGGGCTGGAAAAATGGCTCAGGAGTTAAAGGCGGTTTCTTGTAAAGGCTGATGGCCCAGGTTTGATTCCACAGGACACACTTAAAGCCAGATACACAAAGTAGCTCATATGTCTGGAGTTTGTTTTCAGTGACAGGAGGCCTGAGGATACCCACTCAATATCCCCCCTCCTCTCTCTCACTATATGTATGTATGTGTGTGTATATATATATATATATAAATAAAATGTACTTAATTATTGGTTTTTTGAGGTAGGGTCCCATCTCACTCTGGCCCAGGCTGACCTGGAATTCAGTATGTAGTATCAGGGTGGCCTCGAATTCCCGGTGATCCGCTTACCTCTGCCTCCCGTGTGCTATGATTAAAGGCGTGCGCCACCATGCCCGGCTCCATAAAAATATTTTTAAAATTAAATGACGAAACATGATCTGGGTGGAACTGTAGCCTATGTGTCCAGGCTTGGAGTGTGAATGTTCCATTCTGCAATGAATTTCCACTGTCCTCGTGGCAAAATTCTACAATAGCAGATAGACCAATGCTCTCATAGAATAAATGATTATTGATAGATAGATTATTGTTAGATAGGTCTATGCTGGGATAAATACTTGAGAAACTTCCTGACACCAATTTTGCTTGATCAGTGCATCAAAATAGTTTGCTGGGCCCATTCTTATCTTTCTTTCTTTTTAAAAAAGTATTTTACTTATTTATTTATTTGAGAGAGAAAGAGACAGACAGAGAGACAGAGAGAATGAGTGCACCAGGGCCTCTAGCCGCTGCAAATAAACTCCAGACACATGTGCCACCTTGTGCATCTGGCTAACGTGGGTCCTGGGGAATTGAACCTGGGTCCTTAGGCTTTGCAGGTGAGTGCCTTAATTGCTCCTATGTTTCTTTTAGCCTCTCAGCGAATCTCTGTTTTGAGAGTCTTGTCTCCAGTGCTTTCCCCTATTCATCCTGCAAATGTTGCTTGGATCTGGGAAGACTTCTGACTCGCCATGATACAATCCCTCTGCCTCTGGTTGGTTTTTGGTCTTGTTTTTGCTGTTGTTTGAGATGTGCAGCTCATTCTGGTCTGGAATTCCCTGCTTCTACCTCCCTAGTGCTATGATTGCACGCCTGGCTTATTTATTTATTTATTTATTATTAGTTTTCTATTGTGCACTCCTGGCTTTTGTTTCTTTCTTTTTTTTCTTTTTTGGTTTTTCGAGGTAGGGTCTCTCTGTAGCCCCAGGCTGACCTGGAATTCACTATGTAGTCTCAGGGTGGCCTCGAACTCATAGCGATCCTCCTACCTCTGCCTCCCGAGTGCTGGGATTAAAGGCATGCGCCATCACGCTCAGCCCCAGTTTCTTTCTTTTTCGATTTTTATTTAATGTATTTGCAAGCAGAGAGACAGGGAAGAGAGAGACAGAGAGACAGAGAGACAGAGAGAATGGGCATGCCAGGGTGTCTAACCATTACAAACAAAGTCCAGATGCATGGGCCACTTTGTGTATCTGGCTTTAAGGTCTATGCCAGCAAGCACCTTAACCACTGAGGCATCTCTCCAGCCCCATAATTTTGTTTGTTGGTTTTTTAAATTTCTTTTATCTATCTATCTATTTATTTGTTTGTTTGAGAGAGGCAAAGAGAAAGAGAATGAGGATGGGTGCCAGGACCTCCAGCCACTGCAAACGAACCCCAGATGCATGTACCACCTCGTGCATCTGGCTTATGTGGGTCCTGGGGTCTCAAACCTGAGTCCTTAGGCTTTGCAGGCAAATGCCCTAACCACTAAGCCATGTCTCCAGCCCATGTTTTTTTTTTTTCATTGTTGAAGTTCTTGTTTTTCAAGGCAGGGTGTCACTCTAGCTCAGGCTGACCTGAAATTCACTATGTAGTTTCAGGGTGGCCTCAAACTCATAGCAATGCTCCTACCTCTGCCTCCCGAGTGCTGGGATTAAAGGTGTGTGCCACCACGCCTGGATTGCTTGTTTTTTTTTGAGGTAAGGTTTCGCTATGGCCCAGGCTGACCTAGAGTTCACTACGTAGTCTTAGGGTGACCTCGAACTCACGGCGATCCTCCTACCTTGACCTCCCGAGTGCTGGGATTAAAGGTGTGCACCACCATGCTCAGCAACCTGGCTTTCTATATCCACATCTCCTTATATCTCTACAGAACAGAGATCAGGGGGCTGCTGGTGTACCCATTTTTCCCATCTTGAAAATGGGTTGAGGGCATCTGCTTTATAGACCGCTAGGCTGAAAGGGGTTAGGAGAGCTTTGTCAGGCCATGGCAAGGCCTCTAC
Source organism: Jaculus jaculus (assembly GCF_020740685.1). Classification (NCBI taxonomy): domain Eukaryota; kingdom Metazoa; phylum Chordata; class Mammalia; order Rodentia; family Dipodidae; genus Jaculus; species Jaculus jaculus. The sequence goes on along the minus strand of NC_059116.1, from coordinate 22,563,027 downwards.
CCTCTCAGCCATACTTCAGCCATGGGCAGGGGCAAGGTGGCACAGCAAGACAGATGCAGCTTCTGCCCTTGAGGAGTGAGAGAAGAGATAAGACACAAATACGGGCTGGAGAGATGGCTTAGCGGTTAAGCGCTTGCCTGTGAAGCCTAAGGACCCCGGTTCGAGGCTCGGTTCCCCAGGTCCCACGTTAGCCAGATGCACAAGGGGGCGCACGCGTCTGGAGTTCGTTTGCAGAGGCTGGAAGCCCTGGCACGCCCATTCTCTCTCTCTCCCTCTATCTGTCTTTCTCTCTGTGTCTGTCGCTCTCAAATAAATAAATAAAAAATGAACAAAAAAAATTAAAAAAAAAAGACACAAATACACTTGCTCTGCCATCGAACTCACTTAGCATTTGACATATGCTATCTTGAGTTATTGGTTATCTTTCTACATGTATGTCTTTGTGCCCCTATCAAGATGGTAAATTGATTGAGGGAGGAGGGCCCTGGGCCCAGTTCGATAGCACCTCCTGCCCTGACTAAAGAAATATTTATTGCTAATCACCTGAAGCACTGGCTCTTCCTCTGCAATAAAAACTTTATTATGAAGATCCTATTCCTGATGGGGCCCCATGGCTGTTGCAGTGTGACCAAATTGATGTGTGCAGAAACAAGCACATTTCCACTAGTGCCTCCAGCTCCCTTCCACTCAGAAATTTATCACTCTTTGGTTTCATGCACACTGAGTTCAGAAATCATCAGCCTGCGGCAGTAGTTACCCACTGAATTACATGTTCCCAAGAAATAACAATCATAATTCATTCTCTCTTTAAAATGTTTTTAAACTTTTATTTATTTGAGAGAGAGAGAGAGAAAGAGAAAAAGAGGCAGAGAGAGAGAGAGAGAGAGAGAGAGAAAGAATGGGCACTTCAGGGCCTCTAGCCACTGTAAATGAACTCCAGACATGTGTTCCACCTTGTGCCTCTCTGGCTTATGTGGGTAATGAGGAATCGAACCTGGGTCCTTAGGCTTCGCAAGCAAGCGCCTTAACTGCTAAGTCCATCTCTCTAGCCCACATTCTGTCTTTTAACTTACAATATTCCACAAGGCAAGTACGGTTACCATCCCTGTTTTCTACATGGGGGAAACCAAGGCATGGAGAGCTGAGGGTTAATTTCTTTTTTTTTTTTATTTTCTTTTATTTTTAAATTCTTATCTTTATTTTTATTTTTATTTTTTCTCAATTTTTATTGACATTTTCCATGATTATGAAAAGTATCCCATGGTAATACCCTCCCTCCCCCCCCCACTTTCTCCTTTGAACTTTCATTCTCCATCATATCCCCTCCCCATCTCAATCAGTCTCTCTTCTATTTTGATGTCATGATCTTGTCCTCCTCTTATGATGGTCTTGTGTAGGTAGTGTCAGGCATGGTGAGGTCATAGATATCCAGGCCATTTTGTGTCTGGAGGAGCACGTTGTAAGGAGTCCTACCCTTCCTTTGGCTCTTACATTCTTTCCACCACCTCTTCCGCATTAGGCCCTGAGCCTTGGAAGGTGTGATCGAGATGTTACTCAGTACTCCAGTCACTTCTTTCCAGCACTATGATACCTTCTGAGTCATCCCAAGGTCACTGCCATCTGAAAAGAGATGATTCTCTACCCAAAATGAGAGTAGCGTTAATATAAGGGTATGAATATTAAGAGAAGAGCTTACTGGTCAGTTTGATAAGCATAGTATAAACATTTTTCCAGACATCAGCAGATGTTATACCCCTAGGGCTCGTGACTACCCCTGCTTTAAGTTTTCAGTATCAGAGATGTGTTTCCCCCCATGGAGCGGGCCTCCAGTCCAATTGGAGGGCGGTCTGAGGGTTCTTTTCTGAAAACTGCAAGGAAGCGGTGAAGCTGAGGTTAAGGCTCGAAGGGTCTTACACAGGGAGCGAGGGTAGCATGAAATTCCTATGCCAGATTGCCCTGCTGGATGACAAAGTGATTGCTTGGCTTCTTCTAACAAGAGAAAGACAAGAGCCAGTGGTACAACACAGGTCTCACTGGATAATTCTTAGAATGGAGACATCTTAGGGGCCATTTTCTTAGGCGGCTCCTGTCAACCAGGCCGGTCATGCCTGTCTGCAGAACTTTGCCTCAGCCTTTTGCCAAGGGTCCCTTGGGATCCCCTGGTGCCCCTCAGGGCCCACGCACAAGGTTCCATGTAGCGCCCTTCCATCCCAGCCTCTGTCCCAAGGCTCGACATAGGACACGTCACTCTAGGTCCCCAAGCCGGAGTGCAAAAGACATTGGCCCACGTCTTCTTTCCCTTCTCGCTGTGCGGTTGCTTGGTGACTTTTTTTTTTTTTTTTTTCCAATTTATGATTTTCAGCCCCACCGGTTGTTAGCCTCCTGTGTTTGGAAATGGTAGATGATTAAACCTCAGGGCCGGTGTAAACGCAACCTTTGTCATCTGAGGCTGGGAGAATTACCTTGCCCGGCTACCTCTTCTCTCCAGCTCCCCAACTTTCAGCCCCCAGAAGACCCTTTCCCAGGAAAAGGTCTGAGGCTTGGGCTCCCCCTGACTGAGCTCTGAGCCCAACTGTACCCATATAAACACACACACACACATATACATACTGAAGAGACCCTGACGTTTAGGGATGGAATCTTTTAATCCTCTCTCCTGTCTTGGAATTTTTTTTTTTTAACCAGGTAAATAATAAAAATATATAATCATTGACTAACTCTTTCAACCTGAATGAAGCATATGTTTGTGTTTCTGTTGCCTGTTACATTCCCAGTCGTCCCTAGTTTATCCTAGTAGACACCAGTCCACCTGGAGGCAGCTTTGGGATTCAACCTCAAGAGCTACATCCTGTGGAAAAGCGAGACCAGCCCCAAGTTTGAGGGGAGCCGTTTGAGGAGACCCTCAATCAAGACAGGTCCCTCAGGGCAGCCCCCTTCTGGTGACCACCTCAAGCCTGTGCGATGCGAAGGCCAAGCCAGGACTCCCAGGCTGGAAACTGCTTACCCGGAGGACAGAAAGTTCTGGATCTGCATTAAGGGCACCAGCAGCCCAGTGTCCTGGAGAACCAGCCAGAAGCTCTCTGTTGACTTTATAAGGGCCAGTTCTCACCAACAGACCGGCGTTTCATGAAGGCTGAGCAAATAGCGCAAGGCCAGGGCATTTTCTGTGCACTTTCCCAACGCGCCCAGTCTGGCCACTGCTCAAGGTGAGCTGAAGGCAGTGGAACCTGTTCCCTTGTTCTCGAGTGACTTTCAATTGTCCCAGGCTTCTTTCAGGCATTGGATGTCTCCTGTTGGATTTGGGTGCTGTTTGGGCCAAGAAATTAAAAAAAAAAAAAAAAAAGACTTCAACTTGCTCTGCAGACTGCGAACCAGTGTTTGTCAAAGGCTATATGACTAACTCAATAAACCAATTAAAATACACTAACTGGGGCTGGGGAGGTGACTCAGCACTTAATGGAGATTGCTTGCAAACGTGGTGACCCCAAGTTCAGATCCCCAGCTCCCACATAAAGCTGGACACAAAGTGGCCTACATCTCTGTGTTACCTACGGCAGTGGGTGGCGGAGCCAGGAGAATCTACTGGATAGACTGGCCTATCCAGCGGCAAAACAAGAGAGACCCTGTCTTGCGAAGGGGCTGACACGTGTATTATTTTCTCTTTTTCTTTCCTTTCCTTTCCTTTCCTTTCCTTTCCTTTCCTTTCCTTTCCTTTCCTTTCCTTTCCTTTCCTTTCCTTTCCTTTCCTTTCCTTTCCTTTCTTTCTTTCTTTCTTTCTTTCTTTCTTTCTTTCTTTCTTTCTTTCTTTCTTTCTTTTGAGGGGCAGGAGATTTACTGTAGCCCAGCTTACTCTGTAGCCCAGGCTAGCCTCGAACTCACAGCCATCCCCCTACCTCAGCCTCTTGAGTGCTAGGATTAAAGGTATGCACCCACCACCACTCCTGGCTTTCTCTTTTCTTTTGTGTGGGGAATGGGGAATGAACTTGGGTCCTCATGCTTGCCAGGCAAGTACGTTTCCAGCCCTAAAAGGGAGAGAATTGACACCCCAAGAATGACCTCCTCTGACCTTCACATCTGTGCCCCCATAAACACAACACACACACAAACACAAAAATAAAAATATTTTTTTAAAAAGACCTAAACTATTCTATCAGTAAAGCCAGCATGGTGGCGCACGCCTTTAATCCCAGGACTCGAGAGGTAGAGGTAGGAAGATCATGGTGAGTTCAAGGCCACCCTGAAACTATATGGTGAATTCCAGGTCAGCCTGGGCTAGACCCTACCCCTAAAAACAAAAACAAAAACTACGCTTTGTTTCAAAATATATTAGCAAGTGTCACACATCATATTAGGACCCACGTTGTGCTCTGTGAGAGACCAAGATCCCACAGCAACCCGTAAAACCAATATTAATTGGCATTGTTTGCAAACAACCCCAGTAAGCTATTCGTGTGTTTGAAAATTGCATTCAAACAAAGAAAACAGTAAATCGTGAATAGAAGCAACAGAAGAGAGAGAGAGAGGGAGAGGAAGGATGGAAAAAGAGAAGAAAAACTTTAACTTTGACACATTTTGCAATGTATGCCACGTCTCACTCACATGGCCCCTTGAATCTCGCAAAGGCTTTTGGATGAAAGCAATAACGTTTTGCCCGGTAACAGAATGGTGACATTCCCATCAGTGGTAGGCATTCAGTATGCGAGGAAGGAGACCTCGGTGGGGCTAGGGTGGCTCCTTTAATGGATGGTAGACTGAAGATTTAGTGGAGAGGACACAAGATGATCTCAGCCCATTGTGGGGCGGGGAGGAGGGGGCGAGGCTTCCTGAGACTGAAGACAGCACCATCAGCTGCATGGACAAATTCTCTTAAGATGAAGAAAGAAAGCTGCGCAACTCTTCCCTTGGTCTCCTCGGGGTGTGTGTACTGATAAGCGCACATTGTGCACCAAGCACTCTGCCAGGGTGGGGGGACACCTGTCCATTCTGGCGCTCAGAAGCAGAGAATCGTTGTAAAAGGCAGCCTGGGCTACAGAATGAGGCTCTGTCTCATCAAAAGAAAGGAAGGGGCTGGAGAGATGGCTTAGCGGCTAAGGGGCTTGCCTGCGAAGCCTAAGGACCCATGTTCGACTCTCCAGATCCCATGTAACCCAGGTGCACAGAGGTGAGGCAAGCCCAAGGTCGCGCATGCCCACTAGGTGGCGCAAGCGTCTGGAATGCGATTGCAGTGGCTGAGGCCCTGGGGCGCCAATTCTCTCTCTCTCCTGTCTCTCTAAAAAAAGAAAGGGAAGGAGGGAGGGAGGGAGGAAGGAAGAAGAAAAGGAGGGGAGGATCATAGGCCTTATGGCATCGGGACCCCACATGACACAAGGAGACACAAACATTCATGACAATGTGAATGGTTTGAATGAGGTGTAGCTCGCAATGGCTGTTAGAATAATCGGGTTATTTCTCTTTTTTGTTTTGTTTCCTTGTAAGATGAGATCTCACTCTGGAGCTCAGGCTGGCCTCCAGCTCAAAATCCTCCTGCCTAGTTCTTCAACAAGGTGAGAGAATTCCATAGATAGGAGACATTTGAGCAGAGTCAAAGAGGGTAAAAAATGCAGACCCAGCCTGGAGAGATAGCTCAGCAGTTAAGGCACTTGCCTGCGAAGCCGAAGGGCCCAGGTTCGGTTCCCCAGCACCCACATAAAGCCAGATGCACAAGGTGGTGCGTGTGTCTGGAGTTTGTTTGCAGTGGCTGGAGGCCCTGGAGTATCTGTTCATTCTCATTCTCCAATAAGTAAATAAAACATTCTTTTAAAAAAAATGCAGAGCCACAGAGGCACACACGCACAGACGGAGAATGTGAAACCCGCCATGCCTAGGCCCAGTGGGCTTGAAAGGTACAGAAGCAAGACATGTGACAGTGTCCATGGAGCTCTGAACTCAGAAAGGTTCCAAGAGGCTGGAACTCACGGACTAGGGCTGTGTGCGGTCTACACCGCCATCAGAACGACGGTAGCCCAGCAAGGAACTCTGGAACAAGACTTTTCATTCCCACCATCTCTCTTAACTCACCCACAGCAGCCTAAATGGTCCCACAAACCTCTTTGCTTCATCTACCCCAGCCCGAGACCAACATGAACAACAGCGCTGGAAACCCCATTACGCTCTCATGGGCCTTGACGACGTTGGCATTTTCATGCACGGCCATTCTCTGGAGAGCAACTCCCAAACCTTCAGCGCTCTCCCCAAAAAGGGTGGTACTCCCAGCACCCAGTGTAAACTTACCCGGCTCTGGCATGGAGCCCTGCGGTGCAACATGGTCTTAGCATTTACAAAGCCCGGGGCTCGGTCCCCGATGCCACCATTATCCTCCTCATCAAGCTGAGGGGATGGCTCAGCGAATAAAACCCTCGCCGTGAAGGCATGAGGAGCTGAATTTGGATCTCCAGCACCCACAGAAACATGGACAGCCATGGCGTGGCATCCCCCCTAGAATCCCAGAGCTTGAGGAGTTGAGAATGGGATCCTTGGGGCAAGCTAGATAGCTAAACCAGCTGGATGAGTGAGATGTGGCCTTAAGGGAGAGATTCTGCCTCGGGGAAAACAAGTGGAGAGCAATTGTGAAAGACACCTGTGGTAGTTTGAATGGATGTCTCCCAATTCCATCCAGGAGTTTCTTTTTTTTTTTTAAGTATTTATTTATTTATTTGAGAGCGACAGACACAGAGAGAAAGACAGATAGAGGGAGAGAGAGAGAATGGGCGCGCCAGGGCTTCCAGCCTCTGCAAACGAACTCCAGACGCGTGCGCCCCCTTGTGCATCTGGCCGACATGGGACCTGGGGAACCGAGCCTCGAACCGGGGTCCTTAGGCTTCACAGGCAAGCGCTTAACCGCTAAGCCATCTCTCCAGCCCGACATCCAGGAGTTTCTTAAAGCTCGTAATTTAGACCTCCAGCCTTCTGGCTGGAGGAGGTGTCACTGTGGGCGGATCCTAGGGTCCAGCCACAAGGTGTGTTTGGGGGCCGATCTGTTTCCAGACAAAAGACATGCAGAGCGCCAGAGCTCTGCCATTCCGGGGTTCCCGGGGTTCCCCGAGGTGCTTGCCTGTGTGTGCTGGTGGCAGCTTTTCTCTCTCTGCCTGGGCCTGTGAAAGGGGGCTGACTGCTTCTGCCGTTATGGAACCCCCCCCTCCATCCGTCAGCTTCAATAAATCCCTTCTTCCATTAACGGTGTCTGGTTTGGAAGTTCATCCCAGTGACTGAAGCTGACTACTGCAACCCCGGATGTCAACTTCTGGCCCCCACATGCACGCTCACATAGGTGCATGCAATCACAAACACGTGTGCCCCCCCAACATGCATATATGCATACATGCACACCACATACATATACATATGTAAAGAACGTCATTATTATTATTATGAGATTGTAACAAAGATACTTGACTTTTTGTGTGAGGGAAGAAATGATCAAGGAAGTGAGAAGATGAGAACACAAGATTTTCTTCTAGGGTGTCTTCTGTTGGGAGTATAATTCTGAAACATTTTCCATTTTTTAATGTTTTATTTTATTTATTTATGTATTTGACAGAGAAAGAGGAGGAGAGAGAGAATGGGCGCGCCAGGGCCCCCAGCCACTGCAAATGAACACCCGACTTGGGCGCTCCCTTGTGCATCTGGCTAACATGGGTCCTGAGGGATCGAACCTGGGTCCTTTGGCTTTGCAGGCAAATGCCTTAACCAGTAAGCCATCCCTCCAGCCCTGTCCATATTGTTTTGATGGCCCTTATGTTATTACTGCATGACAATAAATATTGTGAGGTTGTTTTGATTAAAAAGAAAGAAAGGAAGAAAAGAAAAGAAAGAAAGAAAAAAGACAGGTGTGTAAACATAGTGTGACCAGGAGATTGTCATCCTGTAGGAGAAAAAGCCAGACACACAAGAAGAGCTCTTCATTGCTACCGTACAAAGGTCAAGGGACATGTGGCCAACATAGGGACAGAATGCCAAGACAAAGACTCATCTTTATCTGTAAGAAAATGTAGAGCCATTTGGGAGCTCTAATTTCATTTATCTATTATTTATTTATTTATTTATTTATTTATTTTTATTTTTCTAGGTAGGGTTTCACTCTAGTCCAGGCTGACCTGGAATTCACTATGTAGTCTCAGGGTGGCCTCAACCTCATGGTGATCCTCCTACCTCTGCTTCCCAAGTGCTGGGATTAAAGGCATGCACCACCACACCTGGCTAATTTCTTTATTTTTATGTATTTATTTACAAGCAGAAAGCGACAGAGAGAAGAGAGACAGCAGAGAGAATGGGCACATTGGGGCCTCCAGTCACTGCCAACAAACTCCAGACACATGCACCACGTTGTGCATCTGGCTTTATGTGGTCACTGGGTCAATTGAACCTGGCTTTGCAGACAAGCACCTTAACCATTAAGCTATCTCTGCAGTCCCTCATTTGGGAGTTTTATGATTTTAGTTATTTAAGTAGTTTTTGTTTTTTTGAAGTAGGGTCTTTTTTATTATTTTTTACTTTTTAAAAAAAATTGATTAAAGAGAGAGAAAGAGGTAGAGAGAGAGAATGGGCACTCCAGGGCCTCTAACCACTGCAAACGACCTCCAGAAGCATGCGCTGCCTTGTACATGTGGCTTACGTGGCTCCTGGGGAATCGAACCTGGGTCCTTAGACTTCAACTTTTACTGCTAAAGCCATCTCTACAGTCCTCAAGGTAGTCTCGCTGAAGCCCAGGCCGACCTGTAATTCACTATGTCATCTCAGGCTGGCCTTGAACTCACAGAGATCCTCCTATCTTTCTGCCTGTAGAGTGTTGGAAGTAAATGCATGTGTCACCACGCCTGGCAGAGAGAAGTCGAGAGAGAGAGAGAGAGAGAGAGAGAGAGAAAGGGCACACCAGTGCTCCAGCCGCTGCGAACGAACTCCAGATGCGTGCGCCACTTTGTGCGTGTGGCTTTACGTCGGTACTGGGGAATTGAACTCAGGTTGTTGGGCTTCACAGGCAAACACCTTAACCACTGAGCCATCTCTCCAGCCTCCCCCACATTCGGGAGTTTTAAGCTGAGGAGTGACATGACTGAGATTGCATTCCAGAAAGGTCTCTGCGGCAGCTATGTAGACAAGAGCCTAGAGAAAAATCTGAGAGAAGTTAAACTGGGAGATGTTTGAGGAGATCCAAGGGAACAGAGATTTGAGAGATGGGGAGATAAGAGTAAGGACAGGAAGGAAAAGAATGACCTCTGGGATGGCTCAGAAGGCACCATGGTGCTGAGAAGAAGTGACAGGAGTGCTCAGCACTGAAGCATGTCGATCACACCTTCCAAGGCTCAGGGTCCATTGCGGAAGAGGTGGTAGAAAGAATGTAAGAGCCAAAGGAAGGGTAGGACTCCTTACAACACGCTCCTCCAGACACAAAATGGCCTGGATAGCCATGACCTCACAGTGCCTGGCACTACCTGCACAAGACCATCATAATAGGAGGATAAGATATGACATCAAAATAAAAGAGAGACTGATTAAGAGGGGGAGGGGATATGATGGAGAGTGGAGTTTCAAAAGGGAAAGTTGGTGGGGGAGGGAATTGCCATGGTTTGTTGTCTACAATTATGGAAATAAAATAATGTCAATAAAAATAAATAAATAAAGCCGAGCGTGGTGGCGCACGCCTTTAATCCCAGCACTCGGGAGGCAGAGGTAGGAGGATCGCCATGAGTTCGAGGCCACCCTGAAACTCCATAGTGAATTCCAGGTCAGCCTGGGCTAGAGTGAGACCCTACCTCGAAAAACCAAAAAAAAAAAATGAAATAAAATAAATAAATAAATAAATAAGAAACACACGCCTGAAGTCAGGAGTGGGGGCGCATACCTTTAATTCCATCATTCTGGTCATCTCTCCAGCGGAGGTGGAAGGATTGCTATGAGTCAGAGACCAGGATTGGGAGCACAGAGTGGACTAGGGTCCAAAATATATATTAAAAAAAAAAAAAAACTCTTATAACTCAATAAATAAGCAAACAGCCCAATTTAAAAATGGACAACTATGTGAACTTTATCAAAGATATCTGGATGAGAAATGCACACATTAAAAGGTAATAAACAAGTTGGGTATGGTGGCCCACGCCTTTAATCCCATCACTCGGGAGACAGAGGTAGGAAGATTGATCACTGTGAGTTCGAGGCCACCCTGAGACTACATAGTGAATTCCACATCAGCCTGAGCTAGAGTGAGACCCTACCTTGAAAAACAAACAAAAAAAGGTAATAAACATCTGTCACTGGAGAAATGCAGATTAAAACCAAAGTGAGAGGGGCTGGAGAGATGACTTAGCCATTAAGGCATTTGCCTACAAAGCCCAACAACCCGAATTCAATTTCCCAGTACCCACACAAAGCCAGATCACAAAGTGGCATATGCTTCTGGAGTTTGTTTGCAGTGGCTAGACACCTCAGTGCACCCATTCTCTCTCTCTTTTCTTCCATGTCCCTCTTCTGTCTCGCTCTACCTGCAAATAAATAAACAAATAAAATATTTTTTTAAAAAAACACAGTGAGATACTGCACACCTTCTTAGATGACTGACCCAAGAAAAAGAAGAAAGAAAAAAAAAGTGGAAAAAGGGAAAGAAAGAAGAAAAAAGAGAGAGGGAGGGAGGGAGGGAAGGAAGGAAGGAAGGAAAGAAGAAAGGAAGGAAGGAAGGAAGGAAGGAAGGAAGGAAGGAAGGAAGGAAGGAAGGAAAGAAGAAAGGAAGGAAGGAAGGAAGAGAAGGGAGAGAAGGAGGGAAAGGGGAACAGGAGGGGGAAGGGTAAGGAAGGGAGAAGGAAAGATAGAAAGAAATGAGGGAAGGAGAAAAGAAAGCTGCCACTGTCAGGGGCTGTGGGGAGTGCAGAGGTACCAATGTTCTCCTGCACGGGTGGTGGAAATACAAAATGGTCCATCCGCTTGAAAAACAATTTTCCATATTCTTAGAACTTTACACATAACCAAATGACTTAGCAGTCCTGCTTCAAGGTAATACGTCCAAGATTAATGTCAAACTGTGTTCACACAAAAATTTGTACAAGATGAGCTGGAAAGATGACTCAGCAGTTAAGGTGCTTGCTTGCAAAGCCTAAATACCCGGGTTCAATTCCCTAGTACCCATGTAAAGCCAGATTCACAAAGTGGCACATGTACCTGGAGTTCATTTGCAGTGGCCAGAGGCCCTGCTGTGCCCATTCTGTGGGTACGTGTGTGTGTGTGTGTGTGTGTGTGTGTGTGTGTGTGTGTGTACGCCTGCACATGTGTTCTCTCCGCTTGCAAATAAATAAAATATTTTTTAAAATATGTAATAATCCATTTAACCAGTGAACGGATTTAAAAAGCCCATAGTACATCCATATACTGGAATAATAATAGTAAAATATCAAAAGGGAGAGACAGAGACCGAAGAAAGAGATGACTTATGCAAAGCTGTCAGCCTAGCTTCCTGGCACTATGGTGACAGTATTAACTATGGCTACAGGCTGGATTGTGTCCCCTTATTGGACCCCACCACAAACTCATACGTCCAAGTCCCATCCCCAGAGCCTCGGCATGTGACTCTATCTGAAACTAGGATCTGACAAGAAATAGTCGTGTTTGAGTGAGGTCACGTAAGTCGGGCTCTATTCAATATAACTGGTGTCCTTCTAAGAAGAGCTGCGCACACAGAGGGACGGTCGTGTGAGGAAGCTGGAGACCATGCTACAAGCCAAGGGGAGAGGCCCCAGAAGTACCAAGCCTTCCAACACTGTGAACTTGGCCTTTTAGCTTCCACACTCCAGGGGACTGAGAGACGGACATATATGTCGTCACCCAGCCTATAGCAGCCCCGGCAAACTGATTGAGTTACTAAATCACCACATAAAACCGATTAAATATGTTTTGGTATTGGGCACAATGAAATGCTATAAGCAATCCAAAATTATGCTCCTTATATTATATACTTACTGATTTGTAATAAAATAGTATTAAAGAGGAAAAATAGGCTCTTAGATAATATGCGTAGAAGGCTGGAGAGATGGCTTAGCTGTTAAGGCACTTGCCTGCAAAGCCAAAGGATCCGGGTTCGATTCTCCAGGACCCATGTAACAGATGCGCAAGGGGGCGCATGCATCTGGAGTTCATTTGCAGTGACTGGAGGCCCTGGTGCGTCCATTCTCTCCCTCTCTCTCTCTCTCTCTGCCTCTTTCTCGCTTTCAAATAAGTAAATAAAATATTTTTTAAAATCTTAAAAAATAATATGCATAAAAAACACTTTTTGGTTACATATATGTATGTATATGGGAAGCATGGTTATTCTTTTAAAATATTTTATTTATTTATTTTCGGCGGGGAGATTGAAAGAGAGAATGGGCATGCAGGGCTTCCAGCGGCTACAAATGAACTCTAATGCCATGCATCACTCTGTGTATATGGCTTTATGTGGGTACTGGGGAATCAAACCCAGGTTGTTAGACTTTAAGGCAAGTGTCTTAAGTGCTGAGTCCTCTCTCCAGCTCCTTCCTTCCTTTCTTTCTTCCTTTATTTTATTTTATTTTTTACACAGGATCTCACTACGTAGCCCAGGTTGACCTTACAGTCACAGAAATCTTCTTGCCTCAGTTGCCTGGATGTTCACATGACAGGCATGAGCCTCCATGTCCAGTTCCAGCCACTGGATTTTTGTTGTTGTTGCTGTTTGTTTTGGTTTGGCTTTTTAGGGTTCTCTCTAGAGCAGGCTGACCTGGAATTCACTATGGAGTCTCAGGGTGGCCTCGAACTCATGGCGATCCTCCTACCTCTGCCTCCCCAGTGCTGGGATTAAAGGCGTGCGCCACCACGCCCGGCTGGTAGCCACTGGATTTTTGAGACAGGCTCTCACTGTGTAAACCAGTCTTGCCTCGAGCACCCTGCTTCTCCCTCTCAAGAGTTGGTATTACAGGTTAACCCCACCATGCCCAGCAACAACTACATCTGACTGGCAGAATCATTGTAGTATTTCTTTTTATTGTTTTAATATTTTATCTTTATTTCTGAGAGAGAGAGGGAAGGAGGGAGAGAATGAGAATGGACCCGGGCACCAGGGCCTCCAGCCACTACAAACGAACTCCAGATGCGTGTGCCACCATGTGTATCTGACTTATGTGGGTCCTGGGGAATTGAACCAAGGTCTTTTGGCTTTGCAGGCAAGTGCCTTAATGGTTAAGCCATCCCTCCAGCCTGTGTTTCTTTTATTTTTGTTTTCTGCAATGAACAGAGATCTCCTGAGCATTACAAAATAATAATAATAATAATAGCAACAATAATAAATAACAGATAGATGCTCTTAGAGCCAGTCCAACTTGGGTGGCCAGAGCTGAGGTCACTCAACAGGCATTTCCAGACACAAGACAGAAACCAAAGTGTCTGCACCCAACCTCAAGGCCGAAAGAGGTGGGCAAGCTATCTCCACCCAATAACACCAAAGTAATCCATGCTAGAGTATTCCGTTCTGACCAAGGATCACAGAGCAGACTCAACCTTAAGCCCTATGTGTGTGTCTGTCTGTCTGTCTGTCTGTGTCTCTCTCCCTCTACTGTTACCAGCCTGTTCCTCCCCTCAGTCGGCATCTCTAGAAAGCACACTGGTTATAAACACCGTGTGCCAGGCTCTGGGGCCAGGAGCAGTCTGAAAACCCATTTAGATTTGCCCCTCGGTTGAATGACCTCAGAAAGCGCTGGCCCAGGAGCTCTTCAAAGCAGGGAACAGAAGCCCTGGAGCATTAAATATAAATAAATCCTTAGCCGTTGCTTTCTTCCTTGCTTTTCAAAGGGCAATTCACTTCCTGGATTATCATTACAGTAGTCTGTTCTCCGGAAACCAGGATTATTCAAGTGCCGCAGCTCTGGGTTGGGGCAAAAGAAAAGAAAAGAAAACAATTAAAGATCCTTGTTATATATGGTTCCGTGCAGCGCTGTATTTCCTCATCTGAAGGCTGCGTGTGGGAAGACAGAAGCAAAAGCTTATTGTGCACGTGTCCCCAAGCAGGGGCAGGCGCCTTTCACCTGCAGATCTGGGTTCTTCTCTTTTTTTTCCTTAAATTTATTTTTATTAGATATGGGCATAGTTAGTATGTAAACAACATATGCTGGTACCATCGTTTCCCTCATCCCTCCCCCTTTTCTTTTTCTTAAATATTTTTTTTTTGTATTCTCAAGTAGAGAGAGAAGAAAGACAGAGAGAGAATGGGCGCGCCAGGGCCTCCAGCCACTGCAAACGAACTCCAGATACATGTGCCCCCTTGTGCATCTGGCTTACGTGGGTCCTGGGGAATCGAGCCTGGAACCTGGGTCCTTTGGCTTCGCAGGCAAATGCCTTAACCGCTAAGCCGTTTCTCCAGCCCTCCCTGCCCTTTTCTGAAGAGGCCTTCCTTGTTGGGGATGCAGGTCAACCCCATGGGGATTGTGGGACATGCAATGTGGGGCAGCTGTCAATTATGAGGGAAAGGCAATGTCTCTGGGCAAAATGTCCCAACTTGTGGCTCTAACAATCTTTCCGGCCCCTCTTTCACGATATTCCCTGAGCCATGCTGGGAGCATTTTAAGACCACGTCAGTGATGGGCACTCAGGAGCCTCTGGGTCTCTGCTTTGGTAGGTGTTGAGTGTTGAGGGCCTGTCTCCTTCACCCTTGTGCTGAGATCAGGTTCCCCGAGAAAGCAGCACTCTTGCTCATTTCCCCAATTCCTCTGTGGTTTCAGCTGGGGCCGCGGTGGAGTGTGCTGGGTCGTTTATCTCCTCAGGTCTCACTCCCATCTGAAAAAGTTTTCTCCCTTTTTGAGGCATACTCATTCCATTTGGGACAAAAGAAAAAAGAAAGGAAGCTGGGAGCTGGAGAGATGGCTTTGCGGTCAAGCGCTTGCCTGTGAAGCCCAAGGACGCCTGTTCGAGGCTCGATTCCCCAGGACCCACGTAAGACAGATGCACAAGGGGACACACACATGTGGGGTTCGTTTGCAATGGTTGGAGGCCCTGGCGCGCCCATTCTCTCTCTCTCTATCTGGCTCTGTCTCTCTCTGTCTGCTGCTCTCAAATAAATAAATAAAAATAAACAAATTATAAAAAAACATGAAGTCCACTTTCACTTTGTCATTCTGTTCACGGCAAAGTAGTTTTCCCTGCTGCTGGAGATTTATGTCAATAAATGTGCGGGTGCGTGTGTGGGTGTGTGCACACTGCACACAGCAGCTCAGGCAGGTGGGGTGTGTGCTCCCCCATCACTGAATCTCTCACTGAACCTGGAGCTCCCTGCCCAGGGAGCCCGCACTGGAGTTACAGGCCAGTGTGGCCACACTCAGCGTTTTACGTGGGTGTTGGGGATTGAACCTGATTTCTGAGGCTCACATGGCAAGTGCTCTTAACCTTTCCAGCTATTGCCCCAGCCTCTGAAGTCAACAAGTATCTAATCAGCTTCTAGAATGCGTCAGAAACTGTGTCAAGGCTAGGGAGAATGCCAGGATAACATAGGACTTGCTTCTCATTGTCAAAAGAATGTTAGCCGGGCGTGGTGGCGCACGCCTTTCATCCCAACACTCGGGAGGCAGAGGTAGGAGGATGGCAGCGAGTTCGAGGCCACCCTGGGACTACAAAGTGAATTCCAGGTCAGCCTGGGCTACAGCAAGATCCTACCTTAAAAAACCAAAATCAACAACAAACAAAAAATTGTAATCCACTGCGAACAAACATGTAAGCAGTAATATGAATGGGAATAGCTGTCACAACAGTGTGCTTTTTTTTTGGAGGCAGGTTTTCCCTCTAGTTGTGGCTAACCTGGAACTCACTGTGTAGCCAGGCTGGCTTTTAAACTTTTATCCTCCTACCCCAGGCTCCAAAGTGCTGGGATTAAAGACATGAGCTATCACATGGGGCTCTTTTATTTGTTTTTCAAGACAGAATCTTGCTATGTGGTTTTTGATGGCCTGATACTGAACATGTGGTCCAGGTGGACCTCAGCCTCTTGCTTTAGCCCCCCTGGGTGATGGGATTGCAGGATCTGAGTCACTTACTCCTGGCTCAGCATGGGTGTTTAACTCAGGCCAATGGATAGAAGTCTGTAAAACTGTGGGCACTGCCAGCAAGTTTGCCCATGTGGGCCTACACAGCTGCCCAAGCTGGGGCCCAAATCCCTCTGTATCCAGAAGACCTTGTCACCCATGAGGTCAGAGACTATAGGAATGAAAGAGAGAGATACCATGTAATACTTCCCTCCTCCCTTTTCATCACAGAAGCATCTTGGTGATAATGAATCCTTGAGAGCCGGGTGTGGTGGCGCACGCCTTTAATCCCAGCACTCGGGAGGCAGAGGTAGGAGGATCACCATGAGTTCGAGGCCACCCTGAGACTACATAGTGAATTCCAGCTCAGTCTGGGCTAAAGTAAGACCCTACCTTGAAAACAAAGCAAAATAAAAGGGAATCCTTGAGGTAGGAGCATATGGGTGGAGGTATGAGACTGATCAATTGTATTTTTAAGGATTCTTTCATTGTCTGATCAAATTTCCCCATATTGGGTGTGGTGGTGCACACCACCCTGAGACTACAGAGTAAATTCAGCCTGGGCTACAGCAAGACCCTACCTCAAAAAAAAAAAAGAAACAAAAAATAAAAATATTTCCCCATATTATGGCCTTCCACAGCGGCCTCCAGAGCACCATGTGGTCTTGACCTCACATCAGTGTTTATTGCACACTGAAGGACTGGTTTGCAAAGGTGGTCCAGACCCCTTTTTTTCTAGGCCAGGTCTTACTGCTGCACTGGATTTGGTGTTTCTTGACATTCTGGCCTGTGTGGAAAACATATTCCCAGAGTCATGGGAAGTTTGTCCGCAACTTCTTTTCTTTTTTAATGTTTTTTTTCTTTTTCATTTATTTGAGAAAGAGGGGGAGAAAGAGAGAGTGTGAATGGGTATGCCAGGGCCTCCAGCCACTGCACACGAGCTCATTAAGTCTATTTTTTAAACTCTTTCTAGAAAGCAAATACTCTTTTTTTGTTTTGGTTTGGTTTTTTGAGGTAGGGTCTCACTCTAGCTCAGGCAGACCTGGAATTCACTCTGTAGTCCCAGGGTGGCCTTGAACTCATGGCAATCCTCCTACCTCTGCCTCCCAAGTGCTAGGATTAAAGGCATGTGCCACCACGCCTGGCTTGTAAATACTCTTTCTTTTTTTTTTTTTAATATTTATTTATTTATTTATTTGAGAGCGACAGACACAGAGAGAAAGACAGATGGAGAGAGAGAGAATGGGTGCACCAGGGCTTCCAGCCTCTGCAAACGAACTCCAGACGCATGCGCCCCCTTGTGCATCTGGCTAACGTGGGACCTGGGGAACCGAGCCTCGAACCAGGGTCCTTAGGCTTCACAGGCAAGCGCCCAACGCTAAGCCATCTCTCCAGCCCATAAATACTCTTTCATTGAAGATTTTCCACATGCTAGTTCATCTACCCAGAATGCCTTTTTTTTAAAAAAAAACAATTTTACTTATTTACTTAATTTATTTGAAAGAAAGAAAGAGAGAGAGAAAAATACAGGGTGCCAGGGCCTCTAGCTGCTGCAAACAAACTCTAGAAGCATGTGCCACCTTGTGCATCTGGTTTATGAAAGAACTGGGGAATCAAACCTGAGTCCTTAGCCTTTTTAGGCAAATGCCTTAACCACTAAGCCATCTCTCCAGTCCTCAGAATGTCTTTTCTTTTCTCTCTCCTGCTCTGTCCTTCCAAATCAGACTTGCAGAATTCTCTCAGTGAACATTCCAGTCTAGCCCAGGCTGACCTGGAATTCACTATGTAGTCTTAGGATAGCCTTGAACTCATGGCAATCCTCCTACCTCTGTCTCTCCCAAGTACTGGGAATGAAAGGCGTGTGCCACCACACCTGGATCTTTGCTTACATCCCTTCACCCCGCCCCACTTACATTTCTTTTTTTTTTTTTTTTTTTCGAGGTAGGGTCTTACTCTAGGCCAGGCTGACCTGGAATTCACTATGGAGTCTCAGGGTGGCCTCGAACTCACGGCGATCCTCCTACGTCTACCTCCTGAATGCTGGGATTAAAGGCGTGCACAATCCACTTACATTTCTTAAAGGTCTGCTCCCTCCAAGTTCACCGTCAGTAATGATCCAACCATGTCATTCATTCAGTACACACGTATCTTACATTCCTTATGTGCCGTCTACTGAAAGAAAGGATTGTATTTAAACGATTGAGGGGGGATTATTGTGACTGTTCACCAGAAAATTTCACATAGTGAAGCCAGGCCTGGTGGCTCGTGCCTACAATCTTAGCACACAGGAATCTAAGGGATTGCCACAAATTCGAAGTCAGCCTGGGCTACAGAGTGAGATTTTGTTTCAAAAAAGAAAGAAAGAAAGACAGGAAGAAAGAAAGAAGGAAGGAAGGAAGGAAGGAAGGAAGGAAGGAAGGAAGGAAGGAAGGAAGGAAGAAAGAAAGAAAACCCCACAAAGGTTACAAAAATTGTCTAGACTGGGGAATGTCTCAGTGGTTGGGAGGCTACGTAGCACGTATGAGACCCTAGGCTTCATTTCCAAGATGGAAGGAAGGAAGGAAGGAAGGAAGGAAGGAAGGAAGGAAGGAAGGAAGGAAGGAAGGAAGGAAGGAAGGGATGGATGACTGACCTAGGATTTAAACCCAGCCTAACTTTCTTTAGACTGTGTGCCTGTAACTAGTGTTGCCTCAGAAGGAAGGGAGGGAGGGAAGGAAAGGGGAAGGGACACAGGTTCAGTTCCCAGTACCCACATAAGCTGGATACACAAGGTGTCACACAAATCTGGAGTTTGTTCACAGTGGCTAGAGGTCCTGGTTCACCCATTCTCTCTCTTTATCTACTTCTCTCTCTCAAATAAGTAAAGTAAAATAATTTTTTGTTTGTTTGTTTTTCAAGGCAGGATCTCACTCTAGGCCAGACTGACCTGGAATTCACTATGTAGTCTCAGGGTGGCCTGGAACTCACAGTGATTCTCCTACCTCTGCCTCCCAAGTGCTGGGATTAAAGGCATGCACCACCACACCTGGCTAAAATAAATATTTTTTTAAAGGAAATTGTTTAAATTTAGGCTCTAAAGTCAGGCTTTAAGCCCACCTCAGCCCAGTTGTGAAAGTAATCAGTATTTAGGCAGCTATGAACATGTACGGGACACCATTTATTTATTTATTTATTTACTTGCGCATACACACATGTGTGTATGGTTGTACCAAAGCCTCTTGCTGCCGTACACAAACGCCAGACACTTGCATCGCCGTCTGTGTCTAGTTCACATGGTAGCAGAGAATTTAACCCAGGCTAGCAAGCTTTGCAAGCAAAAGCCTTTAACTGCTGAGCCACCTTGCCAGTCCTCCTCATGTTCCTCAAATGCTGACCAGCTGACCTGAGATTATCTGCATCTGGCAGATGAGCCAACTGAAGCAAAGAGCTTAAATGCCCAAGGTCACACAGCCAATATAGGTAGAGACATGACTAACCCGAGGCTGACTGACTTTAGAATTTATGCCTGCAACTGCTGCTGACTCTGAAGGAATGACTTCAAACTCCATTTTTTTTTCTTTCTTGTTTGTTTTTTTGTTTTTCGAGGTAGGGTCTCACCCTAGCTCAGGCTGACCTGGAATTCACTATGGAGTTTCTGGATGGCCTCGAACTCATGGCGATCCTCGTACCTCTGCCTCCTGAGTGCTGGGATTAAAAGCATGCGCCACCACGCCAGGCCAGACTCCATTCTATTCCTCTGAATCCCATTGATATTTTTATTCTCCTTTTGTTGCTTCAAGAGTTAATAAAAAGTCCTCTTTGACCCATGTTGGCTTTATGTCCTCAACAAAACCACATGTTCGTTCACAGATTCATTCCTGTAATAAGTGACATTAAAGGTCCACATTTGTCTAGGCCCCCTGGGGACGAGGGAGGAAGGGTGAGAGACTGACATGCAATTTACACGCCCCTGCTGTCAGTTCTGGGGCTTCCCGCAAAACTCAGCAGGGGCGCAAGTGCAGCAGGTCCTTAAAACATCCGTAAGCGAATCTGAAAGGCTGACTGTGAGAGAAATGAAGTGGTTAATGGGTTGGCTCTTCCATGACTAAAGGAAATCTAATCCCATTTCTCCTTTCCTGGATAAATTTCTTCTCTGAAAATGCAATTTCTGGCCTGGAGAGATGGCTCGGCTCAGTCACAGACGCTTGATTGCAAAGCGTGCCAGCCCCGGGTTCAATTCCCCAGTACCCACATAAAGCCAGCTGTCCAAAGTGGTGCATGTGTCTGGAATTCATTTGAAGTGCCAAGAGGCCCTGGCGTGCCCTGAGACTCCATAGTGAATTCCAGGTCAGCCTGAACTACAGTGAGACTCTACCTGGGGAAAACACACACACATACACACACACAATTTTTTGTTGTTGTTGTTGTTTTGTTTTTCGAGGTAGGGTCTCACTCTAGCCCAGGCTGACCTGGAATTCACTATAGAGTCTCAGGGTGGCCTTGAACTCACGGCAATCCTCCTACCTCTGCCTCCCGAGTGCTGGGATTAAAGGCGTGCGCCACCACGCCCGGCACACACACAATTTTTTTAAAGTTACTTTACAAAATTGAGTACCAATTCCTAATAATATTAGTCTGGACTTCCACATCAGCCCTAGAGTTTCCATATTTGGGCAAAGCACACAGGATACAGCCTCCTCTTCTACAGTCGCTCAGTGTGGGTTTGATCACTCACCCACTCATTCACTCACTCATTCACTCACTCATTCACTCACTCACTCACTCACTCATTTACCCACTCACTCATTCACCCACTCATTCACTCACTCACTCATTCACTCATTCACTCATTCACTCACTCACTCATTCATTCACTCACTCATTCACTCACTCACTCATTCACTCATTCACTCATTCATTCACTCACTCACTCATTCACTCACTCATTCACTCACTCATTCACTCACTCACTCATTTACCCACTCACTCATTCACCCACTCATTCACTCACTCACTCATTCACTCATTCACTCATTCACTCACTCACTCATTCATTCACTCACTCATTCACTCACTCACTCATTCATTCACTCACTCACTCATTCACTCACTCACTCATTCACTCACTCACTCACTCATTTACCCACTCACTCATTCACCCACTCAT
Organism: Jaculus jaculus; assembly: GCF_020740685.1. NCBI lineage: Eukaryota > Metazoa > Chordata > Mammalia > Rodentia > Dipodidae > Jaculus > Jaculus jaculus. The sequence goes on along the minus strand of NC_059116.1, from coordinate 22,541,841 downwards.
TCACTCATTCACTCATTCACTCACTCACTCATTCACTCACTCACTCACTCATTCACTCATTCATTCACTTACTCATTCACTCACTCACTCATTCACTCCCTCATTCATTCACTCACTCATTCACTCACTCATTCACTCATTTATTCACTCACTCACTCATTCACTCACTCACTCATTCACTCACTCACTCATTCACTCATTCATTCACTCACTCACTCATTCACTCACTCACTCATTCACTCACTCACTCATTCACTCCCTCATTCATTCACTCACTCATTCACTCACTCACTCATTCACTCATTCATTCACTCACTCACTCACTCACTCACTCATTCACTCACTCACTCATTCACTCACCCACTCATTCACTCATACACTCACTCACTCATTCACTCCTTCTCTCACTCACTCACTCACTCACTCATTCACTCACTCACTCATTCACTCACTCACTCATTCACTCACTCACTCACTCACTCACTCATTCACTCACTCACTCATTCACTCACTCACTCATTCACTCACTCACTCATTCACTCACTCACTCATTCACTCATTCATTCAGTCATTCCGTGCATGTTTCGGGGACACAGTGACAAGCACTATAGGGACAGCAGCAAATGGAGCAGAGAGAGGCCTTGCCTGGGTGGAAGTGACTCAAATATTGCAGAGGGAAGGCGATGAGAAATGCTTATGAACTGAGCAGAAAGAAGGGGGGATGTGGGGGTCGGGGTGGGGTGCTGGTTTATGAGGGTAATTGGGGCTTCTCATGAAAAGATAACATTTGAGAAGAAATCCGAAAAGGACGTAAGAGCGGCACGTGAGGAAGCCTTGGGAAGAACACTTAGGCTCCGTGAGAAGCCGTTTGCTAAGGCCCCAAGAGAGCAGGGCGCTACATGCCACCCAGGCAGAACGTGTGGCTGGCACAGCATGAGCGAGGAGAAAGGTGGCAGAGATGAGGCCTGCCCTCGTTGGGTTGTCAACTGACGTTTGCTTTCTTCATACATCCCTCCTGTTCCAGAAATCCAGCGATCACTCCTTTATTACCGTTTGGATGGAACTCAGCCTTTGTTATTTGCAGGGGAGCGTTTTCTGGTTGATTGTTTAAAAATTATTTACGCCAGGTGTGGAGGCCTTCGCCTTTAATGCCCACATCTGGGAGATAGGGTTGGATGGTCTCTGTGAATTTGAGAACAGTTTAGGACTACAGAGTGAGTTCCAGCTCCCCCTGGGCTAGAATGAGACCCTACCTTGAAAAAAACAAATGAATAAAAGATTAAAAAATAACTAAAAATTATTTAATCACTTGTGTGTGCATACGAGTGTCTGTAACCCCTCTGCAAAGGAACACCTGATGCATGCGCCACTTTTTGCACCTGGCTTTATATGGGTGTTTGAGAACTGATCCAGGCCACAGGCTCTGCAAACAAGTGCCTTTAACCACTGTGCCATCTTCCCAGTTCCTGGCTTTATTTTTTTGTGAGACAAGGTCTTGCTATGTAGCCCAGGATTGTTTAGAACTCTCTATGTAGCCCAGGCTGGCCTTGAACTCATAACCCTTTTGCCTTAGCCTCCAGTGTGCTGGGATTACAGGTGTACACCAATACACTTACCTTTTTTTTTTTTAAAAAAATATTTTTTATTCATGTTTATTTACTTATTTGAGAGTGACAGACAGAGAGAGAAAGAGGCAGGGGGAGACAGAGAGAATGGGCGCACCAGGGCCTCCAGCCACTACAAACGAACTCCAGACGCGAGCACCCCCTTGTGCATCTGGCTAACGTGGGTCCTGGGGAACCGAGCCTCGAACCGGAGTCCTTAGGCTTCACAGGCAAGCGTTTAACCACTAAGCCATCTCTCCAGCCCTTTTTTTTCTTTTTTTTTCTATTTCCTTCTAATCTTTCCTTCTGTATGAGCTCCCAGAGGAGCACAGTATAGTGGGTGGTCATTTCCACTGAGTTTCTCAAGAGAAAGGAGCACTCCTTCATCTTTGGCCATTCAGCAGCAGACCTTGCCCACACCAAGCAGACAACTGCACCAACCCAGTGAGAACGTTTCATTCTTGTTCTGGAAAGCACAGCTCTGCTTTTCCACTTTGTATCCCAGCTTTGACTATGTGAGCTATACAGAGCACATCAGAATTCCCACCCACCTAGAGCTGTGACTGGACCCTCCTTGTATGCATGTGCTCTCCCCTGCTCCCTCGGTAGGATGATGGCTTCCAGGAGACAGCTTCATTTATTTTTAATTTTATTTACTTATTTGCAAGCAGGGAGAAAGACAGAGACAGAGACAGAAGAGAGACCGAGAGAGAATGGGCATGCCAGGGACTCTAGCCACTGCAAACGAACTCCAGACGCTTGTGCCATCTTGTGCATCTGGCTTACGTGGGACATGCAGAATTGAACCTGGGTCCTTTGGCTTCATAGGCAAATACCTTAACTGCCAAGCCATCTCTCCAGACCCAGCTTCTTTTTTTTTGTTTGTTTGTTTTTTGGTTTTTTGAGGTAGGGTCTCATTCTGGTCCAGGCTGACCTGGAATTAACTCTGTAGTCTCAGGGTGGCCTTGAACTCACAGCGATCCTCCTACCTCTGCCTCCTGAGTGCTGGGATTAAAGGCGTGCACCACCACTCCCGGCTCCAGCTTCATTTTTTAAAAAAACATTTTATTGTAGGGCTAGAGAGATGGCTTAGCAGTTAAGGCATTTGCCTGTGAAGCCAAAGGACCCAGGTTCAATTCTCCAGGTCCCACATAAGCCAGATGCACAAGGTGGCACATGTGTCTGGAGTTCGCTTGCAGTGGCTAGAGTCCTTGGTGTGCCCATTCTCTCTCTCTCTCTTTCTCTCCCTCTCTCTGTCTCTAATAAGTAAATAAAAATAAACTCTTTAAAGAAAAACATTTTATTTTATTTATTGAGTAGAGGGGGGCCGCAGATAGAGAGAATGGACATGCAAGGGCCTCCAGCCAGCACAAATGAATTCCAGACGTATGCGCCACCTTGTGCATCTGGTTTACGTGGGTCCTGGGGAATCGAACCTGAGTCCTTGGGCTTTGCAGACAAGTGCCTTAACTGCTAAGCCACGCCCCCACCCCCACCAGCCTGAGACAGCTTCATTTGACTCTCGTCCAACATGTTCATCACCATCACCCTCAGAGTCATCAGTCTCTTCCTAAAATGTGCTTCCTCCCCAGACTCCTCATTTTGGAAAGGATTATTCATCCACATACAGCCATGCCCCTCTCCTTTTTTCTTCCCTCCGTCCTTTCTCTCCCTCCTTGGTGCCCTGGCTCTGGCCCAGTCTCACCCCAGGTCTCCTCTGCACAAAACCCAATCTGAATTTGGTCCCTACTGTCCGGCAGCTCTCTGGTGAATCCTCAACCGCCTCTCGTGTGGCAGGTGCAGAAGAGAATCTCTTCTTGCTACTCCGTTACTAACACCCTTCAAGGGTGCCCCGCTGCACCTAGAATAAAGTTCAGCCTTCTGAGTTTGGCCAAAAGGACGATGATGATGATGATGATGACGATGATGATGTATCCCAGGACCTAACCATCCTGCTTCCTTGGAGTCAAGACACAACGTCTCCTCGGAGTCGAAACACGAAATAAAATACCACACGGGGAAAGAATAAGAAACCATGAGGGGAAAGGTTCACAAAGGTTGGAAACTAAAAGCTTAAGTGGAACAGAATAAGGATAACTTGGCTTAATAGCTATTCCCGAAAAAACAAGCAACTCAACCACCCTAGGGCTTTCTGACGACCGTAAATTCAATCTGGGACAACAGCATGACATCACCATCTGCACAAATAGCCACTGTCTCATCCTGCTCCCCGAGTGAGTGACACACGACCAAGACGGTGAGCGTCTGCCACCCGCGCCAGCTGGATATCCTGGCCCGCCCAGCCCCCGTCCAATGCAAAGGAAGTGTGTCCTTGGCCGTCGGTCGTTCTAGACCCCGGACATAGTTCGTGAAACTTAACGAACTTCAAGTCCATCCTCTGCCCAGGAGACTCCAGAACTCCCGTGGCCTGCCTAACTCTCATCATCTTCTTTCTTTCTTTTCTTTCCTCCTCCTCCTCCTCCATCTTCTTCTTTTCTTTTTAGTTTTTCAAGGTAGGGTCTCCCTGTAGCTCAGCCTGACCTGGAATTCACTATGAGTCTCAGGGTAGCCTCGAACTCATGAAGATCCTTCTACTTCTGTCTCCCAAATGCTGGAATTAAAGGCAAGTGCCACCAATGCCCAGCTTCCTTCTGTCTCTCTCTCTCTCTCTCTCTCTCTCTCTATGTATGTATGTGTATATATATATATATATATATATATGAGAGAATGAGAATGGGCATGGCAGGGCTTCTAACCACTGCAAACAAACTCCAGCTACATGCAACACCATGACCATCTAGCTTACATCGCTGGGTCCTTACATTTCACAGGCAAGTGCCTTAACCACTAGCAATCTCCCCACCCTCTTTCTTTCTTTTTCTTTTTTTTTTTTTTTTTTTTGGTTTTTTTGAGGTAGGGTCTCACTCTGGCTCAGGCTGACCTGGAATTCACTATGTAGTCTCAGGATGGCCTTGAACTCTCGGCGATCCTCCTACCTCTGCCTCCCGAGAGTTGGGATTAAAGGCGTGCGCCACCACGCCCGGCCCTCTTTCTTTTGTTTAAATATTGATTGCTTATTTTTTATTTAATTTTTAAAATTTATTTATTTATTTTATTTATTAGAGAGAGAGAGAGAGAATGAGTGCACCAGGGCCTTCAGCCACTGCATACCAACTCCAGACGCATGCACCACCCTGTGCATCTGGCTTACGTGGGTCCTGGGGAATTGAACCTGGGTCCTTTGGCTTTGCAGGCAAGTTCCTTAATCGCTAAGCCATCTCTCCAGCCCTGTTTATTTATTTTTATTTGCTTATTTATGAAGGAGAGAATGGGCACGCCAGGACCTCCTTGCCACTGCAAATAAATTCCAGATGCATGTGCCACTTTGTGCATCTGGCTTTATGTGAGTATTGCAGAGAATAGAACCTGGGCCATCAGGCTTTGCAAGCAAGGGCTTCAACCACTGGACCATCTCTCCAGCCCCCTCTCATCATTTTATATTACATTTCTTTTTTTTTTTCCTCACTCACCAGGAAATTTCTTTGTGATGTTCATTAGCTATCTTTCCCTGCGGGCTTATCTCAAAGCCGATATCTTAGTTGGCTTGTTCACTGATGAATGCCAAGTGCTTGAAATAGCATCTGGCACTTGGTGTACGTGTGATAAATATTTATATTTATATGAGAGAATCCAAATGACAGTCTTGCATAGTCACACACGTACCAGCTCTCCCTGTCAGCAACATTTTCACATGCGCCTTCTGTGCAAGATGTGCTGGCCCACACCTTTGATCCCAGCACTCAGAAGCCTGAGGCAGGAGGATCACCGTGAGTTTGAGGCCAGCATGGGGCTACATAGTGTGAGTTCCAGGTCAGCCTGGGCCAGAGTGAGACCCTATCTTGAAAATAACAACAACAGGGCTGGAGGGATGGCTTAGCGGTTAAGGCGTTTGCCTGCAAAGCCAAAGGACACTGGTTCGATTCCCCAGGACCCACGTAAGCCAGATGCACAAGGGGGGCATGCATCTAGAGTTCACTTGCAGTGGCTGGAGGCCCTGGCATGCCTATTCTCTCTCCCTCTCTCTCTGGCTCTTTCTCTCTCTCTCTCTCCCTAATAAAGAAAAATAAAGTTTAAAAAAAAGTGTTTAAAAAAAAAAGAAAATAACAACAACAAAAAGTGCTTTCTGGCCAGACATGGTGGCACACACCTTTAATCCCAACATTCAGAGGCAGAGGTAGGAGGATCCCCATGAGTTCGAGGCCACCCTGAGACTACAGAGTGAATTCCAGGTCAGCCTGGGCTAGAGTGAGACCCTACCTCGAAAAGCCAAAAAATTTTTTAAAAGTGCTTTCTGTATATTCACCCACGTGGTTGACTGCAGTGTTAGAGGTTACAGCTTCATGTACAAGACACATGTGTTCTAAGAAGTTGTATGAAGAAGTTCATGGGCACAACATTAAATGTAGCCCAGCACAGGGGCTGGGTATGGAGCTCAGTTGCAAAAATGCTTGCCTAGCCTGCACAGAGCCCTGGATTCAGTCCCTGACGCCACATACACTGGGCGTTGTGGTGCATGCCTATGATCCTAGGACTCAGGACGCCAAGGCAGAAAGATCAGAAGTGCAGGGCCATCCTGGGCTGCACAGTGAGTTTGAGGCCAGCCTGGGCCACACGAGAGCCTATCTCAGTTAAAAAAAAAAATGTAGCAAAAGATTACATGCACACGTCAATCATAGGTACTTGGTATGCCCATGTGATAGACTACTGACTAGCATATAGTTTGTTTAGTTGGCTGTTTGCTTTAGAAAGAGAGAGAGGGGCTGGAGAGATGGCTTAGCGGTTAAGCGCTTGCCTGTGAAGCCTAAGGACCCCGGTTCGAGGCTCGGTTCCCCAGGTCCCACGTTAGCCAGATGCACAAGGGGGCGCACGCGTCTGGAGTTCGTTTGCAGAGGCTGGAAGCCCTGGCGCGCCCATTCTCTCTCTCTCCCTCTATCTGTCTTTCTCTCTGTGTCTGTCACTCTCAAATAAATAAATAAATAAAAATTAAAAAGAGAGAGAGAGAGAGAGAGAGAGAGAATGGCACACCAGGGCCTCTTGCCACTGCAAACAAACTCTAGATACATGTGCCGTTTTGTGTATCTGGCTTTACATGGATACTGGGGAATTGAACCATGGTCAATAGGCTTTGTAAGCAAGTGCCTTTAATAGCTGAGCCATCTTCCCAAACCCTGCTTGATTTTTTTTTAATTTTAAATTTTTATTAACATTATCCATGATTATAAAAAAAAAATCCCATGGTAATTCCCTCCCTCCCCCCTGACACTTTCCCCTTTGAAATTCCATTCTCCATCATATTACCTCCCTTGATTGTTTTTTAAACATTTTATTTATCTGTTTTAGTTATTTATTTGAGACACGGAGAGGGAGGGAGGGCGAGAGAAAGAGAGATAGAGAGTGAGAATGGGCATGCCAGGGCCTCCAGGCACTGTAAATGAACTCCAGACACATGTGCCACCATCTGCATCTGGCTTACATGGCACCTGGAGAATCGAACCTGGGTCCTTAGGCTTTGCAGGCAAGTGCCTTAACCACTGAGCCATCTCTCCAGACCTGATTGATTGTTTTTGAGACAGAGTTTCATTACATAGTCCAGACTGGCCTCAAATTAGTGATTCTCCTGCCTCAGCCTTTTGAGCTCTGGGTGTGCACCTAGCTTCATGTAGTTTTGTTTTGTTTTTCAAGGTAGGGTCTCACTGTAGTTCAGGCTGACTTGGAATTTACTATGCAGTCTCAGGCTGACCTTGATTACAGCAATCCTCCTACCTCAACCTCCTGAGAGCTGGGATTAAAGGCATGAGCTACCACACCTGGTGTAAAATGAGATCACTAGACAGAGAAATAGGATGCACATAGGAACATTTACTGTGCTTCCATTTGTGTTGTTAAAAATATCCTGAAGGGGGGCTGGAGAGATGGCTTAGCGGTTAAAGCACTTGCCTGCAAAGCCAAAGGACCCAGGTTTGACTCCCCAGTACCCACATAAGCCAAATGAACAAGGAGGCATATGCATCTGGAGTTCACTTGCAGTGGCTGGAGTGCCCATTCTCTCTCTCTCTCTCTCTACTTGCCTATTTCTGTATCTCTCTCAAATAAATAAGTAAAAATAAAATATTTGTTTAAATATCCTGAAGGAATTTACAGGTCAGCCTTATCCCTACTTTCACTGGTTTTCTGACTGTGGTTTTAGCAGTTGCATGAATATTTCTATAGTGGGTTTGTGTTAGGAATAACTGACAAGCATTATTGAAATATCAGAGCTCTAGTACCAAAACTCAACGCAGCACACTAGTTCCTGTGTGGCTAAGATGGATGATTCCTACTTTGTAACTGCAGAAACGGAGACTTGCGATTTGCCATGAGTCACACACTCTGGGTTCGTCTAGACCCATTGGTTCCAATCCTCACCCTTCCTCCCAACCAGCACCTCTGTCAATGGTGGGTATTCCTCATGCATTTGTCTGCATCCCCTCATGGTACACCTCTCACACAGGGGACCAGCACCCAGATCATGTGACCTCTGAGGCTCTCTGGCTTCCTAGCTTTGGGGCTCATCCTGTGTTCCCCGACAGAGTTGCGGAATGACAGGCCTGCCACAGCCTTGTCAAAAAAAGTAGCTCTTGGGCTGGAGAGATGGCTTAGCGGTTAAGCGCTTGCCTGTGAAGCCTAAGGACCCCGGTTCGAGGCTCGGCTCCCCAGGACCCACGTTAGCCAGATGCACAAGGGGGCACACGCGTCTGGAGTTCGTTTGCAGAGGCTGGAAGCCCTGGCGCACCCATTCTCTCTCTCTCCCTCTATCTGTCTTTCTCTCTGTGTCTGTCACTCTCAAATAAAAAAAAATTAAAAAATTTTTAAAAAGTAGCTCTGGCCAGGCGTGGTGCCACACGCCTTTCATCTCAACAGTCTGGAGGCAGAGGAAGGAGGAGCGCAGTGAGTTAGAGGCCAACCTGAGACTACATAGTGAGTTCCAGGTCAGGCTGGGCTAGAGTAGTGAGATCCTACCTTGAAAAACAAAAAAAAGCAGCTCTGTCTCTCACCTGCCCAGAAAGCAGCCCCTGGCAGATATGCACAGCTGCTTGCAAAGTGACCTGACCTGTCCACCAGTAGCCAGACTCCCTGTCCCCCAGCCCGCCCAGGGCCACAGGGCTGGAAGAAAGAAAGAAGCTCCCTGCCCTCAGGACCGCCTCATTATAAAGCTCTGTTATGTCTAAGACAGAAGGCCAGGATTTGGTTACTTTTAATCTTTTTTGTGGGGGGGCGATTGAAGTGTTTTAAAGAAGACACAGGACCTTGGGGGCCGGTGGCGTCACAGATAAAGACGCGTGGACTGTGGCAGTAGATGGGTGACCTTGTTCCTCTCGCTAGCTCCTTTCCTTCCCCTCTGCCCTGCCCCACTCCCTCGCTTGATTTCATTTTCAAGCCCAAGGTTTTCACAGCCGGGAGCATGAATAATTAGCACGGTCAGACCTTGGGGAAAATGCCGTCTCAGGGCAATCCCACGGGTCTGTGACCTTCAGGCTGAGTCACGCTGCACACTCATCAAAGGGGCCAGCCTCCCTTGTCCTCAGGAGGACAGAGGCAGCCTGCCCTGGCACTTGCAGGCATGGGGGACAAGGCAGACTGCAGGCTGAGCCTCTGGGAAGTAGACATCCAAGTGGCTCAGGCAGCGCTTCCAATTCTCACCCATGCTAACTCGATCCCATCCAGCAAACGTTTATCCAGCGACTGTCAGGAGCCAAACCCTGAGACAGGAGCTAGGGCCCTGGCCACCGAAGGAAACCTGTGATTAGTTTAGCTAATATAACTCAATGAATAACCTCCCTAGAAGCCAGATGGAAGCTACTGGAATAGACAAGAGCAAGAAATGACACCATGATTCCATACTGGAGGGGCCATGAGGGCAAAGAGGTACAGAGTGGAAGAGTGTTCAGAATGGCCTGGAGAGTTCTAGGCTGTTCTGTGTCGTAAATATCTCATCACTGTCCCCTCAGGAGAGTTGGAATTCTCATTGAAATCGATCCTATTTTTCTTTCTTTAAAAAAAAAATATTTTAATCTATGTATTTGTCAGCAGAGAGACAGAGAGAAAAAAAAAGAGAGAGACAGTCAGAATTGACATGCTAGGCCTTTCAGCCACTGCAAATGAACTTAGATGCATGCACCACTTTGTGCATCTGGCTTAACATGGGTACTGGGGAATTGAACCCAGTTTGTTAGGCTTTTCAGGCAGCCGCCTTAACTGCCAACCCATCTCTCCAGCCCCTCTTTTCCTTGTTTTCTCTTCCTTCTTCTCTTCCTCCCTCCCTTCCTTCCTTCCTTCCTTCTTTCCTTCTTTCTTTTCTTTCCTTCCTTCCTTCCTTCCTTCCTTCCTTCCTTCCTTTCTCTCTTTCTTCCTTCCTTTCTTTCTTTATCTCTTTCTCTCTTTCCTTGGAGACAAGTTACTATATAGTTCAAGCTGGCCTGGAATTCACTATGTAATCCAGGCTAGTCTGGAATTTGCAATCCCCCTTCCTCTACCTCCCAAGTGCTGGGAATTCAATCTGTTTACAACTGGCTGATATATACTTATTTTCAGTTTGAATGTTATGGCATATGTATTACATTTGGGCTTTATTGGTTTACTTTTTGTTTTGAGACAGGGTCTCACACATCCCAGGCCAGCCTTGAGCTCACGGTACAGCCTACTAGATCCTTGAATTCCTGATCTTCCTCCCTTCACCTCCCAAGCGCTGGGAATACCTAATTCTCACTTTGAAAATATGTTTTCCTTAAAGGAGTATCATTTGTCAAGTCATGTGCATACATGTGTATTGTTAATATATTTTAAAATATCCTGCCTCAAATCATTTAAGCCCAAAAGTTCGAGGCTAGAGCTGGAGAGATGGCTTAGCGGTTAAGCGCTTGCCTGTGAAGCCTAAGGACCCCGGTTCGAGTCTTGGTTCCCCAGGTCCCACGTTAGCCAGATGCACAAGGGGGCGCACACATCTGGAGTTCGTTTGCAGAGGCTGGAAGCCCTGGCGCGCCCATTCTCTCTCTCTCCCTCTATCTGTCTTTTTCTCTGTGTCTGTCGCTCTCAAATAAATAAAAAAATAAAAATAAAAACATTTAAAAAAATACCATGGAATTAAAAAAAAAAAAGTTCGAGGCTAACCTGAGTAATCTTGTCACAAAAAAAAAAAGGCAACTAAGCCTGGATATAGCTGAGTGAGTTAGAGCTTGCATAGTATACACAAAGCCCATCAAGGACTGAAATGAAAAAGTCTTCTGGGCTGGAGAGATGGCTTAGTGGTTAAGGCACTTGCCTGCAAAGCCCAAGGACTCAGGTTCAATTCTCCAGGAGCCACATAAGCCAGATGCACCAGGTGACGCATTTGTGTGGAGTTTGGTTGCAGTGGCCAGAGACCCTGATGTACCCATTCTCTATCGCTGCCTCTCTCTCAAATAAATAAATAAATAGTCTCCTGCCTCCATGGGGTTCTACCTCTAACCTACACTCTGCAGAATTAACGTACCCTCTCCTTTTCAAGTCTGCTCACCTAGTCAGAAACACTAGGGCGGATCTACATGGTGTGAAGGGATCTGTGTGTCTGACCTCTTCCACGTTCCGTTAGAGAAGCTTTTCTGTGCAGACGGCATGACTTCTGGACTTTCCACAATTTGTGAGAGTGTGGAGACTAAGTCACTGCTGGGCGCCTGGCACTATGAGATAGCACCCCTTCCAAAGCTCGGAGACACTGTGGGAAAGGGGACAGAAAAATGGTAAGGACCCAAGAACGGGGAGGAGCACTTTGGAATATGGTCTTGTAAGTGTGACATGGCCGTTGTGTTCCTCACCTCCTGGCCACTGATGTTACCTGTCCAAGACCTACATGATATTGGGCCCGTCAACATTTGTTGTCATGGATGATGGAGGAGCGCCCCCCAACAAGACATCAAAGTACAAGCGGAACTAGTGGGAAAGAAGAAGGGGTTCTTGGGCTGGAGAGATGGCTTAGCGGTTAAGCGCTTGCCTGTGAAGCCTATGGACCCCGGTTCGAGGCTCGGTTCCCCAGGTCCCACGTTAGCCGGATGCACAAGGGGGCGCACGCGTCTGGAGTTCGTTTGCAGAGGCTGGAAGCCCTGGCGCGCCCATTCTCTCTCTCTCCCTCTACCTGTCTTTCTCTCTATGTCTGTCGCTCTCAAATAAATAAATAAAAAATGAACAAAAAAATTTTAAAAAAAAAAAAGAAGAAGGGGTTCTTTCAGTGGAAGGGGGAGGAAGGCAAAAGAAGGAAGTGGGAGGGGATTATGATCAAAGCACATTATGAACATACGTATGAAATTTGTCAATAAAAAGGTTTTAAAATATTTTATTTATTTATTTCAGAGAGAGAGAGAGAATGGGTGCACCAGGGCTTCCAGCCTCTGCAAACAAACACCAGACGCGCGCACTACCTTGTGCATCTGGCTTACGTGGGTTTTGGGGAATTGAACCTGGGTCCTTAGGCTTTATAAGCAAGTGCCTTAATCACTAAGCCATCTCTCCAGTCCTAAAAAGGTGGGTTTTTGTTTTTTTTTTTTAAAGCATGAAACATGCCAGGAGTGGTGACCCACACCTCACATCTTAGCCCTTGGAAAGTGGGGAGGAGAATCAGGAGTTGAGCAGTGATCTTGGCTACGTAGTGAGTTCTAGGCCAGCCTCGGTTACATTGACCATCTCAAAGGAAAAAAAACCAACCTGCACGACAACCTTGCTCAGGCTTCTGCATAAGGAGATTAGGATGCATTTTGAGGGCATTTTCCCCAATTATATGCCAGACGTAAATCATTTTTCAAGTCACCAGCGGGTTAAACTGCTGGAACTTTTCACATAGAAATTGTATTTATTAGGTTTATATCTGGTCACAACCTGTTCCACAGAGGTGCCTGCACAGAAATCTCATTGCAACCAGAACATGCGCCTTGCTCTTCCCTGCTGCTGACGAAGGGTATGCAGAGCCTGGTGACTTGGGGTGCTGCTTTCATGACAATTACACTTCAGTACCATCCAACTCAATACCTCCAGGGCTGTCGAAGTGTACCGGGCTGTTATTTTTAAAATTTTTTTGTTCATTTTTATTTATTTATTTGAGAGTGGCAGAGAGAGAAAGAGGCAGATAGAGAGAGAGAGAGAAAATGGGCGCACCAGGGCTTCCAACCACTGCAAACGAACTCCAGACACGTGCGCCCCCTTGTGCATTTGGCTAACGTGGGTCCTGGGGAATCGAGCCTCGAACCGGGGTCCTCAGGCTTCACAGGCAAGCACTTAACCGCTAAGCCATCTCTCCAGTCCATGTTTTTTTTTTTTACACTACACTCAATTATTATAGGTTTTTGAGAATTTTATGATGATCATAATAGTAGGCTGTGGCTTTGAATATTCCAGTTTATAGCATCCATCTTACTGCTACTTTTAACAACAAAAACAATATTAATAGCTTTAAATTTTGTTGGTTTGTTTGTTTGTTTGAGATAGGGTCTCGCTTTAGGCCAGGCTGACCTGGAATTCATTATGTAGTCTCAGGGTGGCCTTGAATTCACAGCAATCCTCTTACCTCTGCCTCCCAAGTGCTGGACTAAAGGCATGCACCACCATGCCTGGCAATAGCTTTAAAATTTTTATTTCATTTATTTTATTTTATTTTTTTACGTGTGTGAGAGAGAAAGAGGCAGAGAGAGAGAGAGAATGGGCATGCCAGGGCCTCTAGCCACTGCAAACAAACTCCAGACACATGAACCACCTTGTTCATGTGGCTTACATGAGCACTAGGGAATCAAACCTGGGTCCTTTGGCTTCATAGGCAATTGCCTTAACCACTAAGCCATCTTTCCAGCCCTAAACATTGCTTTGAATATTCCTACTTATACCATCTATCTGGCTGCTAATTTTAACAACAAAAATAATATTGAAAATATAGTGTGGTGGTTTGATTCAGGTGTCCCCCATAAACTTAGGTGTTCTGAATGCTAGGTTCCCAGCTGATGGAGATTTAGGAATTAATGTCTCCTGGAGGCGGTGTATTGTATAGGGGGCGGGTTTATGGGTGTTATAGCCAGTTCCCTTTGCCAGTGTCTGGCATACTCTCCTGTTCCTGTTGTCTACCTTATGTGGGCCAGAGGCTGATGTCCACTCTCTGTTCATGTCATTGTTTTCCCCTGCCATCATGGAGCGTCCTCTCAAGTCTGTATGCCAAAATAAACCTCTTTTCCCCCACAAGATGCTCTTGGTTGGGTGATTTCTACCAGCAGTATGAACCTGACTGCATCATATAGTAATATTAATAGCTTTAGATTTGTTTTGGAGACAGGATTTGGCTATGTAGCCCAGACTGACCTAGAACTCACAGAAATCCTGTTCCCTCAGGCTCCCTGGGATTGCAGATACGCACCACCATGCCCAGCAATTTGTTAGGCATTAACCAAGGACGTGGCCTGTGCTAAGCACTTCATGATTTACCTCTTCATTGAATCCTTATAAACCACCCATTGCTGTATAACAGTTTCCCACACATTGAAATGTTCCGATCTGAAAGGAGGCTCCTTAGGAATTGAAACATAGGTTCCTAAATTTCAGGGAGGTCCAGATGGGAGGTTCTTTAAGGCTCCAAAAATGAACAACTTGGGCTAGAGAGATAGCTTAGCAGTTAAGACACTTGTCTGCAAAGCCAAAGGACCTGAATTCGATTCCTCAGGACCTACATAAAGCCAGATGCACGAGGCGGCACATGCATCTGGAGTTCTTTTGCAACAGCTAGAAGCCCTGGCGTGCCTATTCTCTCTCCCTCCCTGCCCCCCCCCCACCCTCTGCCTCTTTCAAATAAAAATAACATTTAAAATAATGAACAATTCACAAGTCTCAGGAAGTTCCCAGAACTTACATGATCCACAAGGCTCCTCCCAAGGGAACCTAAGGAGTAAGGACCCCTGGGAAGAGGAGACCCCCAATATACCAGCAGAGCTGTCGGCAGCTTGTGCAGTGAGCCCCTGAGTTGCAGCCTTCCTGAGTCGGCACCTATGCTTTTCTGGGCTTTTCGGTGATGCAGCTCCTTCGTGTGACCTGCACTCTTGTAAGTAGCCTTAAAAATCTCACTGGTTCACTCAGCTAGATTTGGATAGAATCATTTATTTTGTCTGTTGTTCGGATTCCATCTGGGGATGCATGGATGTTTGTTCATATCTCCCCAGGAGACATTAGCATAAATTCTATGAAGCACTACTGATTTCCCTCATTTGCAGATAAGGACACAAAGACTTCCACACACGGATTTTCCCCATTCAGTTCACACAGGTGGAAGCAGGAGGGGAGTTACACCTCCCAAATCAGAGCTCATGCAGGTAGACCTTCTGCTCTACGGGTTTCAGTCACAGCCTTGTCTCCCAGGTCAGAATCACGCATTTACAAATGAAGAGTTCCTAAACATGTTCAAGTGCAGATCTGTGGGGCTGGAGAGACAGCTTAGCAGTTAAGGAGCTTGCTGGTGAAGCCTAAAGAGCCAGGTTTGATTCACCAGTACCCACGAAAGCCAGATGCAGAAAGTAGTGCATATGCCTGGAGTTATTTTGCAGTAGCTGGAGGTCCTGGGGCACCCATTCATTTTGCTTCTCTCCCTCTCACTCTCTCTAAATGAATGAATGGATGAATAAAGAGAGGAGATATGTGAAGCTTACCAATTAGTGAAGTCTCTGAATACTGACGTGTGTCCTCCCTGCGTTCACATGGTCCTCAAGTAGACTGCAAATGGTTAAGCTTAATGTAAATGGGAGGTTGACTAACTAAGGTGCTTTCTCCTCCTTAGAATGATAGCTTGCCCTGGTCTGACACCTAGCCTAGATTCAGAAACTGATGCATCTAGCGCTGCATCATTTTCCTCTCTACTTGATGGCATGCTGCTGTGAATAGGGAGTTGTATAAACATTTTGCAACATTTTTGTTTGTTTGTTTGTTTGCTTGTTTTTCGAGGTAGGGTCTCACTCTAGCCCAGGCTGACCTGGAATTCACTATGGAGTCTCAGTGTGGCCTCCAACTCATGGCAATCCTCCTACCTCTGCCTCCTGACTCTGGGATTAAAGGCGTGTGCCGCCATACCTGGCACGTTTTGCAACTTTTCACATGAAGCTAGGGAGACCCAGCATCCAAAAAGGGGTTAGACCAGAATAATGGATGCCTCTGATTTTCTTGACCTATTATTACAAACGATAGGAACCACTTGGTCCTCAGAAGCCAAACTCAGCTTAGATATCTTTAGGCAACCTTTTAATCTCCTCCTTTTTCTTTTTCTTTTTCTTTTTCTTTTTCTCCCCATGGTTTCTCCATTGCTTGTTGACAAGGTTGCACAGAACCAGGTAATAAACAGCTTCCTTCCCTTCCATTGCTCCCTCTCCTGTAGTATCCAATGGGATACAGGCTGGGAGAGGATTTCCCATCTTTGTCTTCTCAGCAAATAGTGATTCTATCTTCCAGTTGTTCAGGCCCAAGCCCTTAGAGCTACTCCATCTCGTCCATATAATACCACCCAACCAATCAGAAACATCTCTCGGCCTGGAGAGATGGCTTAGCAGTTAGGGCACTTGCCTGCAAAGCCAAAGGACTCAGGTTCGATTCTCCAGGACCCTCATAAGCCAGATGCACGAGGTGGTGCAATCATCTGGAGTTCGTTGGCAGCGGCTGGAGGCCCTGGCATGCCCATTCTCTCTATCTGCCTCTTTCCCTCTCTTAAATAAATAAATGGATAAAATTTAAAAAGAAACATCTCTCAACTCTACCTTCAAGGTGTATCCAGAATCTGATTCCTTTCTACCACGTCTATGGCCTCCCCTTGGCTCAGCCCACCGTCACCCTCGGGTGTGATGACAATGATCCCATCCCACCTACACCCGTTCAAGGCCAGTCTGTGATGGCTAATGTAGCCCCTTCTTTCCTTTCTTGCTCCCCCATTTCCCTATTCATTCATGTATTGTATTTACTTATTTTTGTGGTGGTAAGGACAGTGGGTTCTTAAAAATGAAGACACACCATATTTCTCCTCATTCAAAGACCTCCCGTGACCTCCAGCTCTCACACACCAAAACCTAAAGCCTCTCCCCTCGTATGCAGCTTATGACCCCCACTCTCCAGACACCATGGCCTCCTCCAGAGCCCAAACAAGTAATGATAGCTGGGCACGTCTATTTCCAGAGTTCAGTTTTTGGTTTTATTTCTCCATCTTAAGCTTTTCCCTTAAAAAAAAAAAAAAAAAAAAAGAGAGAGAACTAGATACTGTACGTAAGTCACTAAGAGAATCCTTGAGGCCTTAGGCAGTGCCTGACTTTCCTCACACACCAGAAGGGGGGTTCTTTCTAGGCCACCTGGGCACCCCCCCCCCACCTGGGCTCAAAGTCCTCCATCCCTCCAGCAGGTGTTTCTGCCCCTCACCCACAGCCTCAGCAAACACTAATGGCGACAGTCCTTCCCTGTTTGCTAGAGGTGGCAACGTGCCCAGGGCGGCCCTGTGCTGGCATTTGAAGGAAGCAAGTCCAGACAGAAGGGCCACCAAGAGAAAAGCAAAGGCACGGGTCTCTGTGATTTCTCAAGTTGACTAAAGAAACAGGCTGCCACCAAGCTACGTAACAGGATCCCATGGGCACCAGCTTGTGCCAACACAAAACCAAAAAAAAAAAAAAAAAGTTAGCATTTGTCCTCACCAGGGCTAGACCCCTGGCCTTGGTGTCCTTAGAAGGTTGTGTTGGGACTGTTGTATGGCTCCTGCCAGAGTCACCACCTGGTGCCAATGGCGTGCCAAGACCAAGTCCCTTTCCCTGTGCGCACCACTTCCCAGAGTTTGGGAGGGCTTGCTCTGACATCAGACCGGGTCTCCAGTTTTATATCTCAGCCCCATCACAGGGCACCCTGCACGCAGTAGGCACACGGCATCGTGCACATAGTAGGCGCCCCATTCATAACTGCTAGAGGAAGAAAAGAGATCAAGCAGACCCCTCGGTCCAACTACCCCCCCCTTCCTGCTTCCCCACTTCAACTCCCTTTTACTTTTGATTAGGAATACAGAGGACCCACCCCTTCTGTTTTCTCAAGGCCCTCTGACTACGCAAAAAAAAAAGTCACTTCCCCTTTTCACCTTCCTGTTCTTTTTGGAGGGACAAAGGGACACTGTGTTTTGGAGTCAGGAGAATTCCTGGAATGGGCAAGGACAGAGACCGAAAGAAAAAGAGAAGAGCCCTAGGTGAATGCAGAAGGGAGAAAAAGGACAGATCAAAGACAGCCTGGACAGGGTCAGGCACAAGGAGGGCTCCAGAGAGACCGATGAAGCCATCCGAGGGGTCAGCAGAAGGACAGGGCGCGTGCACACAGCGCAGGCGCACGCCAGGCAGGAGAGACAGCCCACTGCAGGGGGGCACTAGATGGGAGAGATAAGAGAAGGTGTAAATTAATGGAGAAAAGGACCCGCCAGAGATAAGGCTATCTCCCTGTAATTAAAAACATATAGCTTTTGCCATCTCCAAGGTTGGTGGTGTCCCAGACTGTCCCTGGTCTGACATGGGAGGGAGGTAGCCAAGCCCCAGGAGGGGCAGAAATAGGGTCTGTTAATCATTAGCTCCTAGCAGCAAGGTTCAGAAGCTGGTTCATCTTCATCCCAGGCAGGAAGAATGCCCGAGCCAGTTACCTAGGATGAAGTCAGTGGCCAGCCCAGCTCCGGTGGTACCCTTAGGTTTTTGATAGGGACCCTTGTTTCTCAGGCTGCTGTCTGATTTTTCTCCATGTTATTGGTTGTCATTAATCTGGCTTCTAAACTTCTAGGCAGGTGTGGTGGCCCGTGCCTGCAATCCAGCACTCAGGAGGCTGAGGCAGGAGGATTAACTGTGAATCCCAGACCAGCTTGAGCTAAGGAGAGAAAGGCCAGGCCTACCAGGCTGTATACCAAGATCCTCTCTCAGAGAAAAATGAAAAAGGAATTTCGAAGTTGTTTGTCAAATACTGATGGTACTTGAATTTCACCTTCCCAGCACCACATCCCAAAAAGATGTTCAGGTAGGGACTGGAGAGCTGGCTTACCAGTTAGGCGCTAGCCTGAGAAGCCTAAGGACCCCAGTTCGAGGCTCGATTCCCCAGGACCCACGTTAGCCAGATGCACAAGGGGGCGCATGCATCTGGAGTTCGTTTGCAGTAGCTGGAGGCCCTGGTGCGCCCATTCTCTCTCTCTCTATCTGCCTCTTTCTCTCTCTCTCTCTCTCTCTCTCTCAAATAAATAAATAAAAATGAACAAAAAAATTTATTAAAAAAAAAATGTTCAGGTAGGAGGATCACGGTGAGTTCGAGGCCAGCCTGGGGCTACAGTATGAACCTGGGCTAGAGTGGGAAGCTGTCTTAAAAAACAAAGAAAAAAGTTATTCCAATTTAAAAAAAGTGTTCAGGGCTGGAGGGATGCCTTATCAGTTAAGGCATTTGTCTGCAAAGCCAAAGGACCCAGGTTTGATTCCCCAGGACCCACGTAAGCCAGGTGCATAAGGGGGCTCAAGCATCTGGAGTTCATTTGCAGTGGCTAGAAGCCCTGGCACGCTCATTCTCTCTCTCTCTCTCTCTCTCTCTCTCTCTCTCTCTCTGTATGGGTGTGTATGTGTGAAATAAATTAATTAAAATAACATATATATATATATATATATATATATATATATATATATATATATATAAAGATGTTCAATGCCAATTTCGAACACAGTTCATCTAACTAAATAGTGGCAAAGACTGTGGGCTGGAATTGTGTCCTGCATGTCCCTGGCTACTTGCTCTACTTAAGGCAAACAACTTGACTTCCCTGAGAGTGGTCATTGTGCCTGGATCATAAGGACTCAACAAACCCCAGCTATTGTCACCGTCGTTGTCATTTATCATCGTCCTTCTCCCACAACCTGAGAGCAATGCTCTTAAATAAATGTAGACCACTGAAACATCTCACACCCTCCAAGGCTCAGGGTCCATTGCGGAAGAGGTGGCGGAAAGAATGTAAGAGCCAAAGGAAGGGTAGGACTCCTTACAACATGCTCCTCCAGACACAAAATGGCCTGGATATCCATGACCTCACAGTGCCTGACACTACCTACACAAGACCAGCATAACAGGATAAAAAGACGATGACATCAAATTAAAAGAGAGACTAATGGAGAGAGGGAGGGGATATGGCGGAGAGCAGAGTTATGAAGGGGAAAATGGGGGATGGGAGGGAAATATCATGGTTTGTTGTCTGTAACTATAGAAGTTGTCAATAAAAAATATATAATAAAAAAAACTTTGGCTGGAGAGATGGTTTAGCAGTTAAGGCACTTGACTGTGAAGCCTAAGGACCCAGGTTTGATTCTCCAGGTCCACATAAGCCAGATGCACATGGTGCCAAATGCATCTGGAGTTCGTTCGCAGTGACTAAAGGCCCTGGCATGCCCATTCTCTCTCTCTCTCTCTCTCTCTCTCTCTCTCTCTCTCTCTCTCTCTCTCTCCCTCTCTGTCTCCAATAACTAAATAAACAATGAGCTGGGTGTGGTGGCGCACCCCTTTAATCCCAGCACTTGGGAAGCAGAGGTAGGAGGATCGCCCTGAGTTCAAGGCCACTCTGAGACTCCATAGTGAATTCCAGGTCAGCCTGGGCCAAAGTGAGACCCTACCTCGAAAAACTAAAATAAATAAATAAATAAAATTAATAAATAAATAATGAAAATCTTAAAAAAAAAAAAAACATAGACCACTTCTCAAAAGAATCCCATTTCCTGGCTGGGTATGATGGTGCACGTTGCTAATCCCAGCACTCCAAAGACAGAGATAGGAGGATCACTGTGCGTTCAAGGCCAACCTGGACTACCGAGTGAGATCCAGTTCAGCCTGAGTTCAAGTGAGACCCTACGTTGAAGACAAAACAAAAATCCCATTTCCTGCCTAAGAATTTCAGACAACTCCCGCTTCCTTTGCACAGATATGACAGGACAGCCATTTCCAAATATGGCACAGAGAAGTCTGACTTCTTTCTGGGGGTCGGGGGCTGTAGGCTCACGAACATGGTATCTATAAATTCCTGACTTCCTCATATCTACTCCATCACAAACCCTGACCAGGGTAACCTCCAATACAAATCCTGAGTGTCCCCCCCTCCTTACGTTAGCTCCTACCTCTACCTCCAGTCTGTTTTCCACGCAGTGGGTGTGGTGGTGTTTTAAAAACACCGACAGATGCCGGGCGTGGTGGCGCACGCCTTTAATCCCAGCACTCGGGAGGCAGAGGGAGGAGGATCGCCGTGAGTTCGAGGCCACCCTGAGACTCCATAGTGAATTCCAGGTCAGCCTGAGCCAGAGTGAGACCCTACCTCGAAAAATCAAAAAAATAAAAACACCGACAGAGATGATGCTCTGCTTAGGCAAATTCCCGCCAGCCCCTTAGCCTCACCTCAACAGCCACGGCAATGACTTCTCCTTGTACCCCAGATAAAGTCGCTAGCTTCAAAGACCCTGTATGTCTCGTGGGGCCCCCTCCAACCACCGCCTATTCAGTCCCCTGCTACACTCCAGCATCCCCGGCTTCCTTTGGGTACCTCAAACACTCTCCTCCCTCTTCAAAAGGCTAATTCCTTTCAAGTGCACGTGTCAATGGCATTTGTTCAGAAAGGCCTTCCCTGGCCACCCTCGCTAAATACTGACTGCTTTCCCTGTTCTTGTTCTCGCTCATATCCTCTTTATTTCCTCTACAGACGCACGTGCCACCCTATGCATCTGGCTTATTGCGGGTTCTGGGGAACTGAACCTGGGTCCTTAGGTTGCACAGGCAAGCACGTTAAGTGCTGAGCTATCTCGGCAGCTCTTGTGTCGTATGTTGGTGAAACAGGGCCCGAATCAACCTCAAACTCTTGGGCTTAAGCACTTCTGCCTTAGCCTCCAGAGCAGCTGGGACTACATGTGTGTGCCACCACGGACCTCAGCTTTCACCAGCATTTATGTCTGCAATTAGATGTTTACTGCTCCTTACTTTGGTTTGGGGGTCCGGTTGGCTACAGGGCGGTGTGGTTGTTCTTGTTTGGAACTGTTGTTGAATACCACTGTGCCTTCCCAGGGTGAACACAGAGACCTTACACTAACAGCAAAGACCTGCCCTCCAGGAACAGAAAAATAATACTTTCTTTTTTTTTGGTTTTTCAAGATAGGGTCTCACTCTAGCCTAGGCTAACCTGGAATTGACTATGTAATCTCAGAGTAGCCTCAAACTCACAGCGATCCTCCTACCTCTGCCTCCCGAGTGCTAGGATTAAAGGCGAGTGCCATCACATAGAGCTTCAAAATATAATATTAATTTTAATCATATTAATAATTATTAAAATGTAATCATAATTATATCATATATTATAACTATAGGGCTTGAAATCATATAGAGAAGAAAGGAAAAAAGAAAGATCAGGGTGGGGAAATAGCTGAGTAGGTAAAGCATCAGGGTAGCAGATTTTTTTCTTTTTAATTCTGGTATGTACTGTTCTGGGCTAGGCATCAACATGGAGTAGAATACAGGTTAGAGAGGCGAACCATCAGCACCTCTCATTTGCCTTTCCTCTAAGTCACTGTGAACAGTAAACTCTTTTTTTTTTTTTTAATATTTTTAGCCAGGCGTGGTGGTGCATGCCTTTAATCCCAGCACTCAGGAGGCAGAGGCAGGAGGATCGCCGTGAGTTCAAAGCCACCCTGAGACTACATGGTGAATTCCAGGTCAGCCTGAGCTAGAGTGAGACCTTACCTTGAAAAACCAAATATATATATATTCATTTGCAAGCAGAGGGAGATAAAAGAGAAACAGACAGAAAGAATGGGCACATCAGGACCTCCAGCCCCTGCAAACGAACTCCAGGTGCATCCACTACTTTGTGCATCTGCCTTTACATGGGTGCTGGGGAATCTAACACAGGTCATTAGGCTTTGCAGGCAAGTGCCTTACCCACTGAGCAATCTCTCCAGCCTGTAAGCTCTTTTTTCTTTTTTTTTTTTTTTTGAGAGCAACAGACACAGAGAGAAAGACAGGTAGAGGGAGAGAGAGAGAATGGGCGCGCCAGGGCTTCCAGCCTCTGCAAACGAACTCCAGACGCGTGCGCCCCCTTGTGCATCTGGCTAACGTGGGTCCTGGGGAACCGAACCTCGAACCGGGGTCCTTAGGCTTCACAGGCAAGCACTTAACCGCTAAGCCATCTCTCCAGCCCTCTTTTTTTAAAAAAAAATATTTTATTCATTTGCAAGCAGAGAGGGAGGGAGGAAAACAGAGAAAAAGGGAGAGAGATACAAGGTTAGTGCGCCAGGGTCTGTTGCCACTACAAACTCCACGTACATGTGCCCTCTTGTACATCTGGCATCACATGGGCACTGGGGAATCAAACTGGGCCCTCAGGCCTTATAAGCAAGTACCTTTAGCCACTGAGCCATCTCTCCAGCCCCATTGCACAGTCAACTCTTTAACAAGAGTCACAGGAAGATGAGTCAATTGTTCAGTGATAGACTCAAGAACCACCCGTCTCCATTCTGGGACATGGGCTTCTTTTGCCCCTGGGACCTTGGTAAACATTACGCTGAGGCTCAGTTTATCTCCCCGGCTGCTTTACAAAGCAACTCTAGCTCTTCCGCTGAAGGTAGGAGACTTAACCACCACTAACCAACAGACGCACGCAACCAGCGGGAAAATGTCCTGTTGAGCCCAACCCCAAATGGCAAGGCACAAAATTGTTAGCTTATACAGCCATCATTGTTTTCAGCCAATAATCAGGCTGTCAAACCAGGAGTGGTTGTATGTACCTGTAATTCCAGCGCCCCGGAAGCAGAGGCAGGAGGATTGTGAGTTTGAGCACATCCCACAGTATCAAAAAAAAAAGGTGGGGGGGGGGGCTGGAGAGATGGCTTAGCGGTTAAGGCGTTTGCCTGAAAAGCCAAAGGACCCAGGTTCGACTCCCCAGGACCCATGTAACCCAGATGCACAAGGGGGTGCATGCATCTGGAGTTCGTTTGCAGTGGCTGGAGGCCCTGGCGTGCCCATAATCTCTCTCTCTCTCTCTCTCTCTCTCTCTCTCCCTTTCTCTCTCACTCTCTCAAATAAATAAATAAAAATAAAAATAAACAAGGGCTGGGGATGTAGCTCAATAGTACAATGAGTGCCAAACATTTATGAGACCCTGAATTTTAACCCCAAGCCCCATGGAAATGATTTTTTTTTCCTTTGGCTGTTGGTTATGCCGCAGGCTAACTTGTACAAATGAAAGGACTCAGCGCATTACTCTTCCCTAGACTCTTGACTTCACACTGGCCAAGCCACAAGTGCCTTGCTTAGCTGGTTGGTGACAATTTCAAACAGTCCCATCTTGAATCTAGTCGTCTTCCTTTCTTTAACCCTGAAAAGTAGTATTCAGTCTAATTTCCAGATCCCTTTTGAAATTTTTAAACTGAGTTTTGAGAGGATAAGGCATGACCATGGTTTGAAAAAAAAAAAAAAACAAAACTAACAATTCTGAGGCTGGAGAGGTGGCTCAGCACTTACAGGCACTTGGTTGTAAAGCCTGACAGCCCAGGTTTAATGCCTCAGTACCCAAGCAAAGCAGTTCATGCACCTGGAGTTCATTTGCACTGGCAAGAGGCCCTGGTGCTCCCATATTCTTTTTTTTTTCTCTCTCTTTCTCTCTCTCTCTCTCTCTCTCCTTGCAAATAAATAAAATTTAAGATAAATAAAAGCAAAGCTCTCACAATTCTGAATTGGGGTTCAGCCTAAGAACCACTAAGAGAAGAGGTTTGCGTGCACAGGGATGGTCATATGTAATGATACAATAGCCGGACAGGTCCAATGTCTATGTCAAGCTATTGTCTTGACATCTGAGCAAGTGGCAAGTCCGCAGGAAGATCAATGTGGAGCGGGGAAGGCGAAGGGCAAGTCAGAACCATTGGGTATGCGCCAGTACCCTGGGAGGATGGACGGAAGACCGTCACCTCTCAGTGCCATGACCGTGATGTCCTGCAGGAAGAAGCTGCTGATGTCTTTGTTGCTCTGCAAGGCAGAGGAGGTAGTTCATGGGAAGAGGGCCCAAGCCCTGCTCCACACCAACAGACAGGCAGCAGATAGGCAACAGTGGGTATCGGGTACAAAACAGCTTCATCTCCCCCTTCAAAGCCATGTGGTAATCTCTTTTGAAGACTATCTGAACTGGAAAACACGCCCATAGGAATTCTGGGAAATGTAGTTGAGCACACTACAAAGCTGCCACCCATCCGACACATTTCCTACTAAAAATTTCCTTCTGCCTCACTCTCTTTATTCCTAGACACCCCACTGCAGCTATCAGCTTTTTGCTTTCCTACTTGAAACATATATATTTACCTAAATACATATGCAACTATATGGAAATAGCTACGGGTGTGTATACATATAGTTAGATTTTTTTCAAATGTATAGCACTTACCCAAATACCAGATTGACAATGAGCATTGACCATAAAGATGCCTACTCTGAGTCGGGCGTGGTGGCGCACGCCTTCAATCCCAGCACTCAGGAGGCAGAGGTTGGAGGATTGCCGTGAGTTCAAGGCCAACCTCAGACTATATAGTGAATTCCAGATCAGCCTGGGCTTGTGTGAGACCTTACCTCTACAAATTCCCTAACCCCCCCCAAAAAAAGATACCTACTCTGGGTAGATTGCATAACATAACAAACTCTCAAAATAATCAGGCAAGTGTTTGGTTGAACCTGCACAGTGGAATTCCATGCAAAATTGATATTCATGCATATCAAGCATAGTGCATATACAAATATCCAGCACTTGTTTTGACGCTAAAGATTATATACCCACCAACAGTATCCTTGTTTTTACTATCTCCACTTAACTGAACAATGTATCTTAGAAAACATTCCCCTTCACTATAAGGGGCTAATGAGTTCTCAAAAGAAAAAAAATGCAAAAAAAAAAAAGAATATTTGAAAAAGAAGCCAGACACAATGGCGCACTCCTGTAACCCCAGTACTGGAGAGGCTGAGAAGTCAGATCACCATGAGTTCAAGGCCAGCCTAATCTACATAGTGAATATAGGACAGCCTGGGCTACAGAGTGAGACCCTGTTTCAAAAAAGCAGAAAACGCCAGGTATGCTGGTCCACGCTTTTAATCCCAGCACTCGGGAAGCAGAGGTAGGAGAATTGTCATTTTATAGCAAGACCCTACTTCAAAAAAAATATTTATTTTTTTAAGCAGAAAGATGAGGGGGAAATGTAAGCATCTGTCTTTTTTTCTTCCTTTGTCATTGCATATTATTCCACTGTGCAAGTGTATCATGATCTCTTTAATTAAATCCTTTTTGATTTTTTTGAGCTTTTGCTATTTTATACAACCTGCCAAGAATAGCCTTGCATTTGCATAGATGTCTTTATAATCATTGCCCATGGTCAACCTAGTATGATACCAACCAAAACTGAAGCCAAAGGAAGCTTGGTGTAGTGGAGCACAGTTGTAGTCCTAGTTCTTGGGAGGCTGAGGCAGGAGGATTGCAAGCCCCAGGCACTTCTGGGCAATTTAGTGAGCCATGCCTCAAACAGACAAAACAACAGTGGCACTCGTGAACATGGACTATAGTTGAAATGAGCTTGTTCTCATACGGCCAGTTTCCACCCACTTTTTTTTTTTAATATTTTTTTTTTAATTTATTTGAGAGCGACAGACACAGAGAGAAAGACAGATAGAGGGAGAGAGAGAGAATGGGCGCGCCAGGGCTTCCAGCCTCTGCAAACGAACTCCAGACGCGTGCGCCCCCTTGTGCATCTGGCTAACGTGGGACCTGGGGAACCGAGCCTCGAACCGGGGTCCTTAGGCTTCACAGGCAAGCGCTTAATCGCTAAGCCATCTCTCCAGCCCTCCACCCACTTTTTTATTTGTTTTTTTTTAGTATTTTTTTGGTGGGGTGGGGATGTTTTTCAAGGTAGGTTCTCACTCTATCCCAGGCTGGCCTGGAACTCACAGCAGTTCTACACCTGACTTCCAAGTGCTAGGATTAAAGGCATGCGCCACCAAGCCCACCTGTGCCCACCCATTTTAATGTCCACGTATAAATAAATTTTTCACCTTCGGTGGGCCTAAACATTTTCTCTTTGGCTTTGGTCACAGGCTGCAGCACTTTAGACTTTGTATAAGGGTCTGATAGAGTCACCTGCCTGATGATCAGTAACTGAAAAGCAATTTATAGGCATGAGATGGTTCCCTCAAAATGCTCATCAGTAAATATGTATTTAATGCTATAGATATAACCACCAAGGACAATGGAACAGGAAATTTATTGAGAGTAAAAACGTGACTGGTAAAAACTGAAAATGCATTCATTGTACAGCCATCCTAATGTGCCAGTTTCCAATGGCAGACCTTGCAACTATCAGATAGGAGACAAGTTGTTTGAGCAAAGAAATGTGACACCCACAAAGACAGATCGGCCAGTTTCTTTTCCTAAGAACATTTTCATTGATTTTTCCATTATTGAGTGTTTGCTCAAAGGCTCTTTTCACCCTTCATCCCGAAGGGTTTTATAAATATCACATTCGCCTCATTCATGCTTTTGAAGATCCGGCCCTCTCTGGAGAAAAAATATTTTTCTTGTAGGAGTCACCGTTTTAAAATATGTGCTTAGAATGTCTTGAATCTTCCAGCATAACAGCAGAGAAACAGGATGTATACAAAAGATAAGGAAAGGATCATTCATGACAGTACATCCCAAAGCAATCTGTGATTCTGTCCTAAGAAGAACTAAAGAATCGGACCATACAATATTCCAGAGGAGGGAACCCTCTTGTCGCTACAGAAAGCACTTTTTGGACAATCTGTCAGTCTAGGTTACAAGGAGGGCACGATGACCCATGCCAATGATCCTCACACTAGGAAGGTTGAGGCAAGAGCATCACCATAAGTTCCAAGCTAGCCTGGGCTAGAGAGTGAGAGCCTGTCTCAAAACAAACAACCCCCCCACCAAAAAAAAACCCCAAAAAACAATATTGGAGAGATAGGAGAATAAATAAAGTGCTTGCTTTGCAAGAATGAGGTAGAGGGGCTGGTGAGATGACTTAGCGATTAAGGTGTTTGCTTGCAAAACCAAAGGACCCAGGTTCGATTCCCCAGGACCCACGTAAGCCAGATGTACAAGGTGGCACATGCTTCTGGTGTTCATTTGCAGTGGCTAGAGGCCCTGGCATGTCCATTCTCTCTCCCTCTCTCTCTCTCTCTCTCTCTCTCTCTCTCAAATAAATAAATAATTTTTTTTTTTTTTTTTTACAGAAAAGAAAGGTACTGTGGAGCCAGAAGTGACAGTACATGCCTTTAAAAAAAAAATGAGATAGAAAATTAAGTAAAAGTGCTTGCCTTGCAAGAATGAGGACCCAAGTTCAACATGCAAAACCTACATAAAAATTCTGCGCATGGTGATAGTGGTTTGTAATCCCAGCACTAGAGAGGTCGTCAGGTCCCTGCGGCTCTCTGGTCTGGCCTAAATTGGTGAGCTCCAAGCCAACAAGACACCCTCAATAAAGGTAGGTGACATTCCCAATGAGCCACACCCGGTCTCCACACACTCTTGCGCACTCACATGAACGTGCACACACATACACACACAAAGAAAACAATAATAGTCTAGATTTCAGAAAGGCAAGAGTTTGAGCCAGAAAGTAGTTTCAAGAAACTGAGTGAAGCTTGGTTTATATGTTTTTTTGGTCGGGGGGGGGAGGGGGAGGAGAGAGTTTTAGGTGAGTCTCACTGTAGCCCAGGCTGACCTAAAATTTAACTCTGTAGTCTCAGGCCGGTTTTATTTTTATTTATTATTATTATTATTATTATTATTATTATTATTATTATTATTATTTGGTTTTTCAAGGTAGGGTCTCACTCTGGTCCAGGCTGACCTGGAATTAACAATGTAGTCTCAGGGTGGCCTCAAACTCACGGCAATCCTCCTACCTCTGCCTCCCAAGTGCTGGGATTAAAGGCATGTGCCACCAAGCATGGTTTTAAATTCACAGTGATCCTCCTACCTCTGCTTCCTTATCGCTGGCACTAAAGGCGTGAGCCGCTACACCTGGCCTAAAGTCTGTTTTGTTTTGTTTTGTTTTAAGATTTTATTATTATTCATTTATTAGAGACGAGAGAGAATGGGTGCACCAGGGCCTCTAACTGCTGCAAACAAACTCCAGACACATGTCCCACCATGTGCCTCTGGCTTACATGGGACCTGGAAAATCAAACCTGGGTCCTCTGGCTTTGCAGGCATGAGCCTTAACTGCTAAGCCATCTCTCCAGCTCCTGAAGTCTGTTTTTGTTATATAAAAACATAAAAATAAGGCAAACCAGTTGGTTTTGAGAGACCCTGACATGCTGGATTTGTAAAAGAATAGTTAAGTTACCCCCGCTTCCCCAGAAGATCTGCCCTGGGGAATGACTCCGCAAGGAAATACCTGTTGAGGGCCCTGGGATGAAAGGATTATCAGTAGCTGCATTATACATGGGTACACTCAGGCCTGGATGGGGGAACCTCAGAATTAATACTTGAGGGTGGCTGATGTCCAGGTCTATGCTTAAACTAGCTTGTGAGCTTGGCTCCTTGCAGGGTCCAAAGGATTTATAAAGCCATTAGGAACCCACAGCAAAAGCCAAAAGCTAGGCATGGACTCCATTCCCAGGCTCAGTCTCCTTCATGGATAAGCAAGTCGGAGCCATTGGCTTCCGGCCCCATCATGAATCAAGGAGAGCGTGAACGTTTCACGAGCTAGGTCCAAAGAAGCCCCCACTGGGACCTGCAGAGAAGCTCCTAATTATTAATAGGCTCTTGGCCCACGAGGAAGACCAAAGCCATCAGCAACAGTGAAAGGAAGACAGTGGCCACAGTGAGAGAGAGGCTGACAACTAAAGCTGAAGGCAAAAAAAAAATCATGCTGGAGGGTCAGGGGGAGGCTGGGGAGATGGCTTAGCTGTTAAGGCACTTGCCTGCAAAGCCAAAGACCCAGGTTCAATTGCCCAGTATCCACAGTGGGGGTGCATGCATCTGGAGTTAATTTCCAGCAATTGGAGGCCCTGGCACTCCCATTCTCTCTCCTCACACCTCTAATAAATAAATAAATAAAAAGTTAAAAGTTCTTAAAAAAATGATGCTGGGCGCTGCGTTCAGGTCTAAAGTTAGCTGAGTGAGCAGTAACTCTAGCCTTTGCTTATTGGTTCAAGTTAGATGTGGGCAACTATGCAAATGTGATTGCTGCTTTTTTGTGGGGGGGGGGGTTGGTTTGGTTTTTCAAGGTACGGTCTCACTCTCGCTCAGGCTGTCCTGGAATTCACTATGCAGTCTCAGGGTGGCCTCGAACTCACGGTGATCCTCCCCACCTCTGCCTCCCGAGCGCTGGGATTAAAGGTGTGCGCCACCACGCCCGGCTCAGTTAACATCTTATGAGTTCTAGTTTGACACACAGCTGGTGCTGGGACTGGGAGAACTCACACCAGGGTGACATGGAAGAGGAGGGCATAGGTAAAGTTGGAGTCACATGAGGTGACAAGATGGCCTCCAGGCTCCCATAACTCTGAATCCCAGGCACACACACTGTGGGAACTCGGTCTTTTCTTCGCTTTCAGAAGGTTCACAGACCTGAGGAGGGCTTGGGATTGCTGCCTGCTGTAGAACCAGGTTAGGAGAGAGGGTGCCAGGCCCGGAAAGACGGCTCAGTGGTTAAGACTCTTGCAATGAATGCCTGATGACCGAGGTTTGATTCCCCAGTACCCAGGTAAAGCCAGATGCCCAAAGTGGTGCATGTGTCTGGAGTTTGTTTGCAGTGGCAAGAGGCCCAGGACACCCGTTTTCTCTCACCCTTCCCCTTACCTTCAAACAAGTACATAACTTTTTTTCTTAATTTTTTTTTGTTCATTTTTATTTATTTATTTGAGAGTGACACAGAGAGAAAGAGGCAGATAGGTAAAGAGAGAGAGAGAGAGAGAGAGAGAGAGAATGGGCGCGCCAGGGCCTCCAGACACGTGTGCCCCCTTGTGCATCTGGCTAACGTGGGTCCTGGAGAATTGAGCCTCGAACCGGGGTCCTTAGGCTTCACAGGCAATCGCTTAACCACTAAGCCATCTCTCCAGCCCTTAATTTTTTTTTTTTTTATTAAGTACGAACTTTGTATGGACGCATCCTATGTTGGTACCATCATTTCCCTCCTTCCTGTCTTCACTCCACTGAGGGCCCTCCTCAGTGGGATTGCTGGTACTTCCCCTGGGCTTGTGGGTTATGACATGTGAGAGCATCAGTCAGTCACTGGGGTGGGAGGTGGGAAATGGGAGGGATATTCTCTCTGGATATTCTCTCCCACCCAGAATTACATCCTTTCTGGCCCCTCTCGCCTTCATGCTTTTTGTTTGACTTTGTTTGTTTTGTTTTTCTGTGGTGGAGTCTAACTCTGGCCCAGGCTGAAAATTCACTATGTAGTCTTAGAGTGGCCTCAGACTCATGGGGATCCTCCTACCTCTGCACCCACCCCACCCCACTCCACCCCCGCAGCTCCCGTGCTGGGATTAAAGGCATGCACCACCACGCCTGGCTTGGTGCTCTAAGTCTGCTTTCGAGTTGAGCTCTTAACAGCTTCTGCATTTCTGCTTTGGCACGTTTTGAGTCTCCTCAGTGTCTGTCGCCATCACCCCGGTGAAGGTTGTCAGGCTTGTGGTGGAAGTAGCGCTCTTGCTTATCTCACCAATTCCTCGGTGGCTTTACCTGGGCCCTGGCTGCTGTGCCAGCGAGTCAGCTGTCTTTTCTTGTCTTGTTGATGGATTCTGGTTGTCTTCAGCTCTTATTTGTGTTTTCAAAGCAAGGTCTCACTTCTAGCCCAGGCTGACGTGGAACCCATTCTGTAGCACCAAGCTGGCCTCAAGATCCTGAGTGCTGGGATTAAAGGCATGCACCACCACTCATGGCTTGATGTATTTTCTTCTCCTTTTTTTTTTTTTAAAAAGGAAATTCTTTTTAAAATTTTATTTATTGATATTTATTTACTTATTTGAAGGAGGAGAGAGAGAGAATGGGCACACCAGGGCCTCTCGCTATTTCAAAAGAACTCCAAATGCATGCGCCACTGTGTGCATCTGGCATGTGGCTTATGTGGGTACTAGGGAATCGAACCTGGGCTCTTAGGCTTTGCAGGCAAGTGCCTTAATCACTAAGCCATCTCTCTAGCCCTTGATGTATTTTCTTGTTGCTCATCTTCTTGTGTACATTTGGGTTCACTCTCTCTGATCATGGCCTCATGTACTAGAGAAACTTCTAATAAGGCACTATATTAGCTAATGACAGACTTTCATCAACACATGCTCAGTGTTTTTAAAATGTGTAAGTAAGCTTTTGGAACCTGTATTACTTTTTTTAAAAAAACTCTTTTATTGGGGGCTGGAGAGATGGCTTAGTGGTTAAGCGCTTGCCTGTGAAGCCTAAGGACCCTGGTTCAAGGCTCGATTCCCCAGGACCCACGTTAGCCAGATGCACAAGGGGGTGCACACATCTGGAGTTTGTTTGCAGTGGCTAGAAGCCCTGGCTCTCTCCCTCCCTCTCTCTCTCTCTCCCTCTCTCTCTCTCTCTCTCTCTTTCTCTCTCTGTCTGTCGCTCTCAAATAAATAAATAAAATTAAAAAAAAACTCTTTTATTGACAACTTTCAAACATGTGATACTTCTTGCAGTAGAAACAGTGCTACAAATGGAGATAGGTTCCCCATTATAGCTCATAAAGTCTACTTAATAAAATTCCTAAATAGTATGTGTATATTTGCAATGAAGAAATATATAATATTGAAAATAGGGTTGTTTTTGGCAAATTATGATGTTTTAAACTGCGAGAAACACAGGATAAAGTTACAAAAGCTATCATGGGGAATTAACTTGTGATAATGTTTTCAAGACCAAAGGTAATTCTGGATTCCATTTTAAAACATACAAATGAAACACAGCCCCCACCCCACAGAAGACCATGTTCACCAGGGAGTGTTTTTCCTGGGGCCTCTAGTACAGAATAAGGCTGTTCATTCTCACATGCAGAATAGAATGTTTTCATGTCCAATATATATATTTTTTTTCTGAGACAGGGTCTTGTTGTATAGCCCAATCTGGCCTTGAAGTAGCAATCCTCCTGCCTCTTGAATGCTGGAATACAGGTGGATGCTATCTTGCCCATGTCTGGGATCTTTAAAAACTATTTTATTTATTTATTTATGAGAGAAAAAGGCAGAGGAGAGAGAAAGAATGGGCATCCCAGGGCCTCTAGGCGCTGCAAATGAACTCCACATGAATGTCCCACCTTGTACATCTGACTTACGTGAGTACTGGGGAATCAAACCTGGGTCCTTAGGCTTTGCAGGAAAGTAAGTGCCTTAACTGCTAAACCATCTCTCCAGCCAGCCCTGGGACTTTTAATTTGGGGTGAAGGAGTTTATTTAATTTCTTAAGTGGTAAAGGAACTTTAAAAATATTTTATTTTTATTCATTTATTTGAGAGAGAGAATGGGTGCGCCAGGGCCTCCAGTCGCTGCAAATGAACTCCAGACATGTGCACCTTGTGCATCTGGCTTAGGTGGGTCCTGGAGCAATCAAACCTGGGTCCTTGTGCTTTGCAGGCAAGCGCCTTAATCACTAAGCCATCTCTCCAGCCCATAAAGGAACTTTTTAGATTTATATATATATTAATTTATTTATGAGAGAAAGAAAGGTAGACAGAGAGAATGGGGGTATCAGGGTCTCCAGCCACTACAAACGAACTCCAGACACATGTACCACCTTGGGCATCTGGCTTTACATGGGTACTGAGGAATCGAACAAGGATTTGCAAGCAAGCACCTTAACCACGAAACCATCTCTCCAACCTGATTAAGGAAATTTTAAGACAAATATCCCTTGTGCACATTTCCTCCCAAAGCCTAGACTTGATCCTTCTGTCAGCAAAGCATGCTGGGTGGGTCTTGTTTATGCTCTCCTTACCATCCTGGTGATGTCAGACTGGCCACCCCATGCAGTTGTTAAACACTAAATGAAATAATAACACCACCTTTTTTTTTTTTTTTTTTTTTTTTTTTTGAGAAAGAGGCAAAGAGAAATAAAAAGAGAATGGGCACGCCAGGGCATCCAGCCACTGCAAACAAATTCCAGGTGCATGTGCCACCTTGTGCATCTGACCTACATGGGTTCTGGGGAATCGAACCTGGGTCCTTTGGCTTTGCAGGCAAATGCCTCCACCTCTAAGCCATCTCTTCAGCCCCACCTCCACCTTCCATTTTCATGACAGTTTCACTGTGTTAGGGCACAAGCTGGCCTCAAATTCATGATGCTACTGCGTTAGCCTCCACCTATTGGGATATGGGTGTGTGCCACCATGCCTGGTAATACTGGCTCCCTTTTGTGGGATATTTCAACTTCTAAAAATGCATTTGTGCATTCTACTTTCCCTTGACTCCAGAGGAAAACTAATTCTTTAGGGGCATGAACATAATCCATGAGGCCCAAACAGAAGGAAACATATGAGAGTCCAGGGTATTGGGCAACTCCCATGTTCACACCACCGCTGTCTGTTCCCATCCTTGGTTGCTCTAATTCCAGTGAGAACTAGGAGGGGAAAAAAAACTGTATTTCTTGTTTGCTCTTAGCTAATAGGTTAAAATTCATTAAGGAACCCAAGCTTTTAATTTAATTTAATTTAGTTATAAGAGAGTGAGAGAGAGAAAGAATAGGCACACCAGGGTCTCTAGCCACTGCAAACGAACTCCAGAAGCAAGCGCCACAGTGTGCGTCTGGTTTACTTGAGTCCTGGGGACTCGAACCTGGATCCTTAGGCTTCACAGGCAAGCTCGAAGAACCACGAAGAAGCCATCTCTCCAGCCCGGAACCCAAAGTTTTGACTGTGAAAGGCAGTTAAGTGAAATGCTAGTCTCAAACAATTTCACATATGAGTTCCCCTACATTGCTCCACCCCAGTTACACCCACTCAGATGCACGATGTGGCTCTAAAGAGTCCTTGAAGCAATCAGAGGACTCCCCCACCTCCTCTGCCCTCCCTGGGTGGCAGCAGTGGGGCTGCTCCCATACCACCCCATGTTCACTTCTTGCCCGATTTGGTGCAACCCACGCCTCTCGGGTGGGACACACCGGGCCGCACAGAGCAAGGCAGCGGGGAGACCCAACTCAGCCCCTGCGGGTCGTTTAAGTTAATCATAAATCGCTGCCTATTCTCTGCTGGGCCTTAAGACCAGAGTTGGCCCTTCCCAAACCAAGTCCACGTCCTCCCTTTGAGTAATGGCTTTGACAACCCCAACTCAAACACACAAGCCTGCCCGCTTGCCCGGGCTTATCAGTGCGCGCTGGCCGCGGACGTGGGCAGGCGCAGGGGCGCAGGACAATGGCACCCTGGCTGGAGGGGACAGCGTTATCAGCCTGCCATCAGAACACGGCCAGAGCTTGTTTTCCTTCCTGCCCAGCGGGCGAGCTGGTCCCAGTGTACAGTACCAGGCGGTGTAAAAGGAGGCTGCTGGGCCGCTCTGTTTGTGAGGCCTGTTGACTCAAGGAGGGGTCTAGGTGATGCAGACAGCTTCCCCGCCCTGCTTTCCTGATAGCCATAAATGAGAGAAACTGTGTGGCCCCCTTTGCATTCCAATTTTCTGGGGATGGGGATGTTTCTTTTTCTTTCATTAAATTTTAATTTATTTATTTGAGAGACAGAGAGGCAGAGTGAGAGAGAGAATGGGTGCACCAGGGCCTCCAACCTCACTGCAAACGCATTGCAGACTCATGGGCCACCCTCCCTAGGTATCTGTACAGGGGAATGTACCCTTGGTCCCCAGACTTTGCAAGCAGGCGCCTTAACCCCTAAGCCATCGCTCCAGCCCAAAGGAGATGTGTTTTCTATCCTAGGAAGGGCCATGCTTCACCTCTGCAAAAGGAAATGTTACTGTGACAATGGGACAATCAAATAGTAGGCTGTCACTCAACTTAAGTTTCAGCTTAAAGGCCAGTCCATGCCTTGAAATATGTCCCACTTTTCTATAGTAATTCATGTGACCCATGATTTGTGAGGAATGCCCCGGAAGTTATTTGGAGTGTTCCGTTTTATAATTCTTCTGGGAGTAATAAATACATAAGCTGCATTAAAAATATCACACGTCAGCACTTGGGAGGCAGAGGTAGGAGGATCGTGTGAGTTCGAGGCCACCCTGAGACTGTAGAGTGAATCCCAGGTCAGCCTAAACTAGAGTGAAACCCAACCTTGAAAACAAACAAATAAACAAACAAAATGCATACATACATATACATATATATATCTCACACAGGGGCTTGAGGGATGGCTTAGCAGTTAAGTCACTTGCCTGCAAAGTCAAAGGACCCTCGTTCGATTCCCCAAGACCCATGTTAGCCAGATGCACAAGGGGGTGCAGACATCTGGAGTTCGTTTGCAGTGGCTGGAGGCCCTGGCATGCCCATTCCCTCTCTCTCTCTTCCCCCTCTTTCTTTGTCAAATAATAAATGAAATATTGGGCTGGAGAGATGGCTTGGCGGTTAAGCGCTTGCCTGTGAAGCCTAAGGACCCTGGTTCAAGGCTCGGTTCCCCAGGTCCCACGTTAGCCAGATGCACAAGGGGGCGCACGCGTCTGGAGTTCGTTTGCAGAGGCTGGAAGCCCTGGCGCGCCCATTCTCTCTCTCTCCCTCTGTCTTTCTCTCTGTGTCTGTCGCTCTCAAATAAATAAATAAAAATTTTAAAAAAATAAAAATAAAAAAAAGAAATGAAATATTTTTTAAAATATCACACAGCCAGGTGTGCTGGCACAGGCTTTTAATCCCAGCACTGGGGGTGGGAGGGGAGGCAGAAGTAGGAGGATTACTGTGAATTCAAGGCCAGCCAAGGGCTTACAGAATGAGTGCCAGGTCAGCCTGGGCTAGAGCAAAGCCCTACCTCAAAATAAAAAATAAAAATAAATAAATGACACAAAAATACATCACACAGATATATAGACCTGGGCCTGGAGGAGCAGGTTTATAATCTCAGCTGCTCAAGAGGCTGAGGCAAGAGGGTCACAAGTTCAAGGACTGACTGCCTAGGCCACCCAATGAGCTCTAGTCCAGCCTGAACAATTTAGTGAGATCCTATTTCAAAATAAAAAGCAAAGAAACAGTGAGAGGGGGTACGGATAGAGCTCTAAATTAGAGTGCTTGTGTAGCATACGCACTGCCCTACATTCATGCACACACGCACGCACGCGCGCACACACACACACACACACACACACACACACACACAGCCAAACAAGCCACATTTAGTGGCATATACCTTTAATCCTAGCACTTGCGAGACTGAGGCAGGAGGTTCACCTCAAGTTTGAGGTTACCCTGGCCTGCATAGCAAGACTTTTTATTTTTATTTTTTATTTATCTGAGACGGGGAAAGAGAAGGGGAGGCAGAGGCAGATGGGGAGAGAGAGAGAGAGAATGGATGCCCCAAGGCCTCGAGCCACTGCAAACAAACTCCAGACACATCCGCCACCTTGTACATCTGGCAATGTGGGTACTGGGGAATTTTTTTTTTCCCAGGTAGGGTCTTGCTCTAGCCCAGGCTGACCCGGAATTCACTATGTAGTCTCAGAGTGGCCTCGAACTCATGGCGATCCTCCTACCTCTGCCTCCCGAGTGCTCTGTACTGGGGAATGGAACTTGGGTCCCTTGGCTTTGCAAGCAAGCGCCTTAAACCACTAAGCCATCTCTCCAGCCCCAGAACAAGATTTTGTCTCAAACAGAAATAAATAAATAAAAGGAAAAGGAATAAGAAATGTCACACAGACAACCTTTCCTGATGTAGGGTTCTTTAACATATATTTTAGCACCTGATCTTATTAGTAAACTTGAACTCTCTTTCCTGATTCTACTTTCCATTCCACTGAGTTCAGCTGTGTATCTATAAACTGCTTAAATGCACACTGGAGTAAGGAGGATATGATAAACATTAGACTTAGAGTCTGTAGAGGCCAGACCCAGTGTTTTCTCCATGCTAATACTAGCTAGGAAAGGGCTGCTCTCTCCTAGCCAAAAAGCTCACCCTGAGTAGCAAATGTAAAAGATGTAATATATACTTCTCAATTAAAGGAGTTATTACATTTCTAATTAAGATATATTTTTTAAATGTTTTTGAAGTCACAAATACATTAACTTAAAATTTTAAGGTAAAAGTTTAAGCTTTCTTAAATATGATTCTACTTTTAATATGCTTGTAAAGGGCTGGAGAGATGGCTTAGCAGTAAAGGTGCTTGCCTGCAAAGCCCAAGGATCCAGGTTCAATTCCCCAGGACCCACATAAAGCCAGATACACAAAATGGCACATGTGCCTGGAGTTCATTTGCTTTGGCTGAAGGCCCTGGCGCATCCATTTTTTCTCTCTCTCTTTCTCTCTCTCTCTCCCTCAAATAACTAAATAAAAATTATATTTGTAAAATGCCTGGTTCTCTGTTTATAACAACAGAGCTCTTAGATTTTGCTTTATTCATACTGATGTTTACAAAATACAAATTAAAACTTGGTGTTTTTAATAAATAAGATACTCACAACTTATGATTTAGATATACCCAAACTTATGTTTTCCATTAGATAAAGTCTCAGTTTTATTTGATATAATAGCTACTTCTCTAAAAACAATGTTTTTAACTCACAAGTTTTTTGTTTTGTTTTGTTTTGTTTTTTCAAGGTAGGGTCTCACTCTAGCCCAAGCTGACCTGGCAATCACTCTGTAGTCCCAGGCTGGCCTCGAACTCACAGTGATCCTCCTACCTTTGCTACCCACGTGCTGGGATTAAAGGCGTGCGCCACCACACCTGACAAGAACACATTTTGAAAATATTGTTTTGCTCTTACATATTTTTCCCATTGGGTAAGCCTTTTATTTGTTTGACAAATAACAAGAATAATGGTAATAACAATAAAGCTTTACAAAAATTATGCTGGAAGCGGGGAATGGACTGTAAATGAAAAGTCAAATAGCTCCCAAAAGGGGATTTATGTTCTCTTCCATGACAGGATTTTAGACAATTCTAGGGGAAGTTTCTTCAAACTGTTGGAAGATCTTGTGCTGGAAGAATTTGGAAGTAGAACCAGGTTTTAGGGGACCCTGAGAATTGGGTAAGAGGATTACCTTCCTCCCAGTGAAAATACAAATCATGAGTCTCTTATGGTGGTACACGCTATACTCTCAGCTCTTGGGTGGCAGAAGCTGGAGGATCAGGAGTTCAAGGTCATCCTTGACCAGAGTGAGTTGGGAGACCAGTCTGAGCTATATGTGGATCTGTCTCAAAAGTAAACAAACACAACAAAAACTAGAAAAAGAAAAGTCATAAATCCAGGTCTCTCTGTTGAGCAAAGGTGGGCTTTGGGCTCGGATTTAAATCCTCTTGTTAGCTTGTAAACTAGATAAACAATTCAGCCCTCTGAGCCTCGGCTATGGTCATTGTGAATGTGAAAGTCACGTCCACAGAGACCCGGGAGGGTTACTGAGTTCTTGCATGTGACATTACTGGCCCAGCTCACATACAGATCCTATCCTTTGCTGCTTTTCCCCCCTCTCCATCCTGCAGTAATGGATTTTCCTGAAAAAAAAAAAAAAAAATCACAGAATCAGCCCAGAAAGCAAAAAGTCCATATACTGGGGGAGCGGCGGGGCGAGGGTTGGGGGGATTACTTGGTTCACTTTTTTTTTTTTTTAAGGTAGGGTCTCACTCGAGCCCAGGCTGACCGGGAATTCACTATGGTGGCCTAGAACTCATGGTGATCCTCCTACCTCTGCCTCCCGAGTGCTGGAATTAAAGGCATGTGCCACCACGCCCAGCTTCTTGGTTCACATTTTTGTTTTTTGTTTTGTTTTGTTTTTTTTTTAATTTTTTATTTATTTATTTGAGAGCAACAGACACAGAGAGAAAGACAGGTAGAGGGAGAGAGAGAGAATGGGCGCGCCAGGGCTTCCAGCCTCTGCAAACGAACTCCAGACGCGTGCGCCCCCTTGTGCATCTGGCTAACGTAGGACCTGGGGAACCAAGCCTCAAACCAGGGTCCTTAGGCTTCACAAGCAAGCGCTTAACCGCTAAGCCATCTCTCCAGCCCCACATTTTTGTTTTTATGGCATGGAAGCTCATGTAGAGGTTAAGAAAACAACTCATGAGATGGCTTAATGGTTAAGGCACTTGCCTGTGAAGCCTAAGGACTCAGATCTGATTCTCCATAACTCACAGAAGCCAGATGCACAAGGTGGCATATGTGTCTGGAGTTCATATACAGTGGCTTGGCGACCCATTCTCTATTTGCCACTCTCTCTCTCTAATAAATAAATAAAATATTTTAAAAAAGGAAACAACTTATGGAGCCGTTCAGTCTGGATTCAAATTCCAGTTCCACTGACAAGCTCTGGGCCTTGGACCTATTACCTAATCTCTCTAAACCTCAGTTTGTTCATCTGTGAACTGGGGCACTGACCATAGACCTCATGAAACTCAAAGAGACGTTCAGAGTGGTCGTGGTATATTCAAGTCACTTAGCTATGGTGATCATTCATGACACTTCAACAATAGAATCACTATTGCGGCTATTGTTGGTTTTTGCTGTTGTTACAATGTTACCATCATTATCCAGGGTAGAAACAACAGAAACTTTGTTCAGCCCGGGAGTCCCAAATGCGTTATTGTCATCTTTAGCGAATATGGTGGTAGTGTTGACGGCAATGTTCCCTGTCCCCTTCCTGCAGGCCGTGATGTGATAACGTGTGTGTTATTAATTACACGGGGTCTGGTCTCAACGAGGTACTTTCCACGCTGAATCCTCCAAACAAGCTATGAACTCACTCACTTCAATTTTCCCATTTCACAGCCAAAAAAAAAAGGTTCAGTGAGGGGAGGTCACTTCCCCTAGACCACATGGTAAGTGACACATGAAAGATGTCCCTAAACTGGCTGGATTAGACTGCTGAGATTCCTTCCTGGCACTAACAGCTGTTATTCACTGAAGTCAAATCATCGTCCGTGTTTATCTTATCTTCAGCTGCGCGTGTGAGTGGATGAACACAGTGTAAGTCATTGCTCAGCAAGTTCTGTATAAATAGGCTTGTTTCTCACCGTAGCTCTCTTCTGGAAGCCTCGAGAGCCTTCAGAGGGTTCTTCCTACAGATGAGCACCTGCCCCCTCACATACTTCCTGCCCGCCTTCTTCTCCCATCCCCACGTGCACACCTGCCTCACACTTCATCTGCGGCAAAGTCCCAAAGGCATCTTTTTAAGCATTAGCAAGACCCGGTTCCAACCGCCGGCACTGCTTGGGATCCAAAGTCACTGCAAAACTCCTCAGAAGAAGTCCATGAGCGTGTGATGCTGAGGAGGCTGCGGAAGGACGATTGTCACAAGTTAGAGGTCAGCCTGGGCTACGTTAATGAGTTCCAGGCTAGCCTGGACCACAGTAAGACTTTGCCTTAAAACAAATACACAAAAGAAATTCTGTGAAGGGAAGTGAGTGCAGCTATCCCTCTCCCTTTTTACTTATTTATTTTATTTTTTACTTTTTGGTTCTTTTTTTTTTTTTTAAATACTTTTAAATTATTTATTTATTTATTTATTTGAGAGTGACAGACACAGAGAGAAGGACAGATAGAGGGAGAGAGAGAGAATGGGCGCGCCAGGGCTTCCAGCCTCTGCAAACGAACTCCAGATGCGTGCGCCCCCTTGTGCATCTGGCTCACGTGGGACCTGGGGAACTGAGCCTCAAACCGGGGTCCTTAGGCTTCACAGGCAAGCATTTAACCGCTAAGCCATCTCTCCAGCCCTGGTTCTTTTTTTATTTTTTTTAATCTTATTTATTTATTTAAGAGAGAGAGGGAAAGAGACAAATAGAGAACGGGTGCTCCAGGGCCTCTGGCCACTGCAAAGGAATCCAGATATACAGTTCACCTTGTATATCTGGTTTATGTGGGTACTGGGGAATCGAACCTTGGTCCTTAGGCTTAGCAAGCAAGCACCTTAACTGCTGAGCCATCTCTCCAGCCCACAGTTTTTGTTGTTGTTGTTGTTGAGGTAGGATCTCCCTAGCCAAGGCTGAGCTGGAATTCACTATGTAGTCTCAGGGTGGGTTCAAACTCACTGCAATCCTCCTACCTCTGTCTCCAGAGTGCTGGGATTAAAGGTGTGCACCACCATGCCCAGCAAGTATCCCTTTCTTTTTTAAAATTTTTTTTTTTTTTTTTTTTTTGGATTTTCGAGGTAGGGTCTCACTCTAGTCCAGGCTGACCTGGAATTCACTATGTAGTCTCAGGGTGGCCTCGAACTCACGGCAATCCTCCTACCTCTGCCTCCCAAGTGCTGGGATTACAGGTGTGCGCCACCATGCCCGGCCCCTTCCACCTTTTTTGGAGCAGGTCTATCATGGTTCACTGCTGTATTTACCAGGCTAGCTGGCCCTTGACCTTCTAAGAAATTCTCCTGTCTCTGCCTTCCATCTCACCATAGGTGCAACTGGGATTACACATGTTCTCACTACAGTGCCCAGCTTTCATGTCCTGGGGAGCCAAACTCAGATACTCATGCTTGCAGAGCAAGTGTGTTATCCACGGAGCCATCTCCCCAGCTCCTTCTTTATGACTAAGATTCCAATGGCTAGTATATATTCATTTCTTTCTTATACTTTTCTTTCTTTTTCATTTCTTTCTTTTTTTACATGATCTTCCTAAACTGGGCGTGGTGGCGCACGCCTTTGATCCCAGCACTCGGGAGGCAGAGGTAAGAGGATCACTGTGAGTTCGAGGCCACCCTGAGACTACAGAGTGAATTTCAGGTTAGCCTGGGCTACAGTGAGATCGTACCTCGAAAAACAAACAAACAGAAAAAGATACGCTCTTCCTACGTAGCTCAGCTGGTCTCAAACTCAAACTCAAGGTGCTCCTGCCTCAACCTCCCAAGAGCTGGGATTACAGGCATGTACCACCATGCCTAGCCCACAATTCCTTTATTCACTCACCCATCGGTGAGCATCTAGGCTGATTCCATTGGCTATTGAGAACATAAATTCTCTTTTGAAAATATTAAAATAAGCTAAGCTTTATTCAAAAGTTTACGTAATTTGAAACTGAAGAGATGACTTAGTGGTTAAGACACTTGCCTGTGAAGCCTAAGGACCCCGGTTCCACTCCCCAGAACCCACGTAAGCCAGATGCACAAGGTGGCATATGCGTCACCTGGAGTTCGACTGCAGTGGCTGGAGGCCCTGGCATACCAATTCTCTCTTTCTCTCTCTCATTATATATTTAAAAAAAAAAGGTTAAATAATTTATTTTGTTTGTTTGCTTTTGTTTTCCAAGTAAGGTCTTCCTCTAGTCCAGGCTGGCCTGGAATTCACTATTTAGTCTCAGGGTGGCCTTGAACTCAGGGCAATCCTCCTACCTCCGCCTCCCGAGTGCTGGTGCATCACCACACCCGACAGCTTACATAATTTTGCTGTTTGAAAATAACCAATATTTTCTAAAACTGTTATGTATTCCTTCAGTGGTAATGCAGAATTGTCATGTATGTAGGCTGCATGTTAGATATGTTCTTTATTATTTAAGACAGAGAGAAAGTGGCAGAGAGAGAAAGGGAGAGAATGTGTGCGCCAAAGTCTCAGCCACTTATTTTTTTTAATATTTTGAATTTTTCTTTATTTGACAGAGAAAGAGAGATTGGGCGTGCCAGGGCCTCCAGCCACTGCAGATGAATTCCAGATGCATGCGCCCCCTTGTGCATCTGGCTAACGTGGGACCTGGGGAACCGAGCCTCGAACCGGGGTCCTTAGGCTTCACGGGCAAGCGCTTAACCGCTAAGCCATCTCTCCAGCCCCTCTAGCCAATTTTTGTTTAAGAACTAAAATAGTTGTAATGATGCAAAACACATCATTTCTTCAAGTTTGGAAGTACATACCCCGCCATCTATTGAGTCATTTAGTGTCTGTCAATGTGGCGAGGTGACAGGTAATCTATGCATTTATCAGAAGTGCCAAGACATAAAGCAGGGGAATAAAAGAAATGTCTAAACCAGGCATGGTGGCATACGCCTTTAATCCCAGCACTTGGGAGGCAGAGGTAGGAGGATCACCATGAGTTCCAGGCCACCCTGAGACTACATAGTGAATTCCAGGTCAGCCTAGGCCCTACCTTGAAAAACCAAAAAGAGAAGAAAAAAAAGGTTTACATAATTCCCTTCTACTATCCCCCCTTTGTCCTCTCCACCCCCTCCAGTGAACCCCCACTTCTTTCCTACCTTTCCCTCTTCTATGCAGATGTCTATGCTTGGTTTGATTCAGGTGTCCCCCAGAAACTTAGGTGTTCTGAATGCTAGATTCCCGGCTGATAGAGATTTGGGAATTAATACCTCCTGGAGGGAGTGTATTACTGGGGACGGGCTCATGGGTGTTATAGCCAGTGTCCCCTTGCCGGTGTTTGGCACACTCTCCTGTTGCTATGGTCCACCTTATGTTGGGCCAGGGGGTGATGTCCACCCTCTGCTCATGCCATCATTTTCCCTGCCATCATGGAGCTTCCCCCCTCGAGCCTGTAAGCCAAAATAAACCTCTTTTTCCCACAAGCTGCTCTTGGTTGGGTGATTTCTACCAGCAATGTGGACCTGACTGTGACAACGCTCTTTCCTTCTCCATCACCCACAACAACCTGATGGGCCCCAGTATTATGCAAGCCTTGTGTAGGTCACCAGAGACACTAGGTGGTCATGAATGCAACAATAATTTTTTGTCTGGAAGACAGCATTCCAAAGCACTCTGCCCCATCCTTTGACTACATTCTTTCCACCCCCGCTTCTGCTTGCAGTCCCTGAGCCACTGGAGGGTCTCTCTCATTAAGCGCTGAATGCTCAAGTGCAAGAACACACATTCCCAACCAGCAACACATATGTAAGTGCCTAAAGACCTTACTGAGTGCAGATTCTAGTTC
The DNA here is from genome assembly GCF_020740685.1 of Jaculus jaculus. NCBI lineage: Eukaryota > Metazoa > Chordata > Mammalia > Rodentia > Dipodidae > Jaculus > Jaculus jaculus. Next base: position 22,497,168 of record NC_059116.1, on the reverse strand, counting down.
CGGGACTCAGGGCTGGGACCTGAGATTGCATTTCCCAGCGGCCCATCTCGCCACACCTTTCAAGGAAGACACATCGCTCGTAGTTATGAGTGAGAAATGGGCAGAAAGATCAAGGCCAAGGTCTCAGAGCCAAAGAGCGGCAGAACTGAAATGGGAGCCCAGCTTGATCCTTCTGACTGTTCAGAAAAAGACAATGGATGCTGGAGAGATGGTGTAGTGGTTAAAATGCTTGTCTGCGAAGTCTAAGGACCCAGGTTCAATTCCCCAGGACCCACGTAAGCCAGATACACAAGGTACCGCATGCATCTGGAGTTCGTTTACAGTGGCTGGTGGCCTTGGTGCACCCATTCTCATTTTCTCTCTCTCTGTAAATAAATAAATAAATGAATTTTTTTTGGGGGGGGAGGGTTTCAAGGTAAGGTCTCACTGTAGCTCAGGCTGACCTGGAATTCACTATGTAGTCTCAGGATGGCCTTGAACTCATGGAGATCCTCCTACCTCTGCCTCCCAAGTGCTGGGATTAAAGGCGTGCGCCACCATGTCCGGCAAATTTTTTTTTTAATTTTTTTTTAATTAAAAAAAGAAAAAGAAGAGGAAAGGGGAGAGGAAGGAGAAATGAAGGGACGGAAAAGAAACACACCCACACATAGGTGTACACGTGTGTTTAATATCAAAGGTATCTTTTCACCTCATGTAGCAGCATCAACACCCACAAATGACATAATCTACGTAATAAACATGGAATCGGTAGGCGTGAGTCGGAATGTACAAACGCCTGTAGCTGGGGAGGTCTGCTCACAGCCCAAGGCCTTTCCTGAAGTTCCCCCTTGGGCTTCCATTGCTCTAACACTATTTGTCCCCCTCGAGGAATCCAGCCTCGTAGAGGATCCCACAGAGAGGCACTGCGCAATTAATCAGATTTAAGAAAGGAAGAGGGTGACCATGGGGGTGATTAGTGGGGAGTCACTGTGGCCACCTCCTGGCAAAGTAGAAACAGGCCGTGGCGAAGCCAGTGAGAAAGGGGAGCAGCCGTGGCTTAACTACGGGGACAGCAGCTCTCTGCAGCGGCCAGGGGCCAGTCCCACACTGGATGTCTTTTAGGCGCCCCCCTAAAACCCAGTTGTGAGACACGCGAGATCGAGCAGAGAAAGACACAAACAGAAAATGCAACGTGAGAGAGCTGCAGCTGATTTGAGGACGGGCGTGTGGGGTGCTTGGGGTGAAACCTGGGCCTCGGGCATTCTAGGCATGTGACTGTCCCTCGAAGCTGCCCTCACCCAGCCCTACTTCCACGACCATCGGTAAACAGCAGACCCCGGGGTACACAGCTCATGCCCTAGGGACCCAAAGGAAGGGGTCCTGGGGACTACTTATTGGACAGGAAGTTAGATGAAGAGGGTTAGACACGGGCTAGAATCTGAAGGAAAATGGGATTCAGGGGTAATGAACCAGTTAGGAGACAGGGACCTCCCTAGACAAAGCCCGTGGAATGGAAAGGGACCCAGGGTATTCTTGGACTGCACAGGAATTGGGGAAGGATCCCACGATCTCAGTGGATTGCCTGTCGGATAGAGTGTGGAGCATCCTGGATCCTTTGCAAAGCCACCACCCCAAGAGTGTAACTTAGAGGGAGGTGACAATCAAGAGAGTAAATAATAGCCGGGCGTGGTGGCGCACGCCTTTAATCCCAGCACTGGAGGGGCAGAGGTAGGAGGACTGACGTGAGTTCGAGGCCACCCTGAGACTCCATAGTGAATTCCAGGTCAGCCTGAGCTAGAGTGAGACCCTACCTCTGAAAAAAAAATAATTAAATAAGAAATGAAGAGAGTAAATATGTACAAAATGATAAAGGTAGCACCTGTTTGAACCATGCAGACTTTCAGTAGTCACATGGACATAGTATTTCTCATGCAATTCTTTGTTATTTTCTTTTTTCCTTTCTTTCTTTCTTTTTTTTTTAATAAGAGAAAAAAAGAGAATTGGCATGCCAGGGCCTCCAGTCACTGCAATTGAACTCCAGATGCATACTCCCCCCCCCCCGTGCACATGTGTGACCTTGCTCGCTTGAGTCACTGTGCGTCTGGCTTACATGGGACCTGGAGAGTCAAACAAGTCCTTAGGCTTTGCAGGCAAGCGCCTTAACCACTAAGCCATCTCTCCAGCCCTCATGGAGTTCTTTGTACAGGTCCTAGTTTAAAGTAATAAGCATACATGTAATTTCTTTAAAATATTTTATTAAGCCGGTCATGGTGGCGCACGTCTTTAAACCCAGCACTCGGGAGGCAGAGGTAGGAGGATCACTGAGTTCGAGGCCACCCTGAGAATGCAGAGTGAATTCCAGGTCAGCCTGAGCTAGAGCGAGACCCTACCTTGAAAAACCAAAAAAAAAAAAAAAAAAAAAAGATATGTGTGTGTGTGATTTATTTGCAAGGAGAGAGAGAAAAAAAGAATGAGTGAGAATGGATGCACCAGGAACTCCTTCCACTGCAAATGAATTCCAGACACATGCGCCACTTTGTACGCCTGGCTTTACATGTGGGTGCTGAGGAATCGAACCCAGGCTGTCAAGCTTAACAGGCAAGCAAGCGCCTTAATCACTGAGCCATCTCTCCAGCCCCCTCCCTCCCACAAACACAGAGGCACAATTAAAAAAAAAAAAAAAAAACTAAGTGAAGCAGGGTCTGGGAGATACCTCAGTTGGTAAAGTGTTGGTCTCACAAGCATAAGGATCTTAGTTTGGGGATCTCCCAAACCCACCTAAACATGTTAAGCTTGGGGATGTGTGTTTGTAATCTCAGTGCGGGAGGGCAAGACTGAAGGATCCCTGGGGTTCACTGGGCAGCCAGACTCGTCCAGTGAGAGAGTCTGCTCATCCCCCCAAAACAAAAAAGAAGGGCAGAGCACTCTGGAGGCTAAGCTAGGAATGAGCTCCAGGTCAATCTGGGCTACAATGTCTCAGTCGAGACCCATTTAAGCTTAATTTATTTTCCATGATTCTTTGTCGTTGTTTTTGTTTGTTTTGTTTTGTTTTTTCCTTTTCAAGGTAGGGTCTCACCCTAGCCCCAGCTGACGTGGATTTCACTATGTAGTCTTAGGCTGGCCTCAAATTCATAGCGATCCTCCTACTTCTGTCTCCTCAGTGCTGGGATTAAAGACATGTGCCACCATGCCTGGCAATTCTTTGTTTTGGCTTACTTTTATAGTTCACATGATGTGTTTGTAACCTCTGATCTGCCCAGGGAGAGAGGCCCATAATTTTCCGGTTTTTTGACTCTCCGTGAGCTGACTTTTCACAGTGTTCATTCTGCAGAGGTGCAATGGGGGTTCCTGCTAATCTAGGACTACCTTTTGTATTGTCTGATGTTCTTGAGCTTGTATCTAAAAGAAATTTAAAGGATATGTGTTTTTTAATTTTTTATTGTTATTTATTTATTTGCAAGCAAAGGGAGAGAGAGAGAAAGGAGACAGACAGAGAGAGAATGGGCACCCCAGGGACTATAGTCACTACAAACAAACTCCAGACACATGCACACCTTGTACATCTGGCTTGGGTGGGTCCTGGGGAATCGAACCTGGGTCCTTTGGCTTCACAGGCAAACACCTTAACCGCTAAGCCATCTCTTCAGCCCATAAAGGATATGTTTTTGTTTTGTTTTGTTTTGTTTTAGATTTTTTGTTCATTTTTATTTATTTATTTGAGAGTAACAGAGAAAGAAAGAGGCAGATTGAGAGAGAGAGAGAATGAGAGAGAGAATGGGCGCGCCAGGGCTTCCAGCCTCTGCAAACGAACTCCAGACGCGTGTGCCCCCTTGTGCATCTGGCTAACGTGGGACCTGGGGAACCGAGCCTTGAACCAGGGGTCCTTAGGCTTCACAGGCAAGTGCTTAACCACTAAACCATCTCTCCAGCCCAAGGATATGTTTTTAAATGACTATTGTATCTGAAGATGGCATTTGAGGTTGACCTCTGGCCTGTACACGCACATACATAGCCCACACATACAACTACACCCATGCATATAAAAAGAACTAGTGGAGCCGAGCCCGGCGGCACACGCCTTTGGTCCCAGCACTAGGGAGGCAGAGGTAGGAGGACCGCTGTGAGTTCAAAGTCACCCTGACACTACATAGTGAATTCCAGGTCACCCTGGGCTAGAGTGAGACCCTACCTTGAAAAACCAATCATGGCATTAATTAATTTTTTTTTATTAAAAGAGCTAGGTGAAGGGAGCGGTAATGGTGCCAAGGAGGGGTGGGGTGCCAAGGAGGGGTGGGGTGGCAGGTGGCAGGCACCTGCTTAGCTGTGACTCTCAGGTCATTAGTTTGGTGACTCATATCCTGGTCCCTGTGCTGGCCTGGGGGAAGCTTGGGACAGCTGTTCATGCTAGCACAGCCTGGAGGGAGAAGCAGTGAGAGAAGGCAGGACAGGGGATTTTCTTGATGTTGCCGTTTTGGAAGTTTGTTGTTTTGTCTTGCTTTATTTTGAGTGAGGGTGTCACTCTGTAAGGCTGGCCTAGAACTCACTCTATGGCTCAGGCTGGCCTCAAAGTCACAGCAATTCTCTTCCTCAGCCTCCCAAATGCCGAGCCATCATATCCAGTCTCTAGAGCTTTCTGTAGGACAAGCTTTTCCAGCGACGATCATAACCCCAAGAGCTTTTCTGGGACCTTTCCTGACACCAGAGACTAAGGAAGAAAATCCAAACAGGCCTGAAGAGACTAAGATACCAGGACAGCTCCAGGGAAGCTGCCTCGGCTCCCAGCTGACAGTCTTCCAGAAAGGAAGAGAGAAACAGGACAGGGACCGGCAGTCATCAAGGCCACTTCTCTTCATTGTGGGCATAAGACAAGGGTCCAAGAGCAGGACACCTCTGCCATTTTGCTAAGATTAGACATCCCACGTGAGGCTTCTCAATATGAGGAGTCCAGAGAGAGCTGGACCCAGGGTGTGAATCCTGCATTCATCCCCAAAGGCGGTTCTTGGGGCTGGGGAGATGGCTCAGCGGTTAAAGCACTTGCCTGCAAAACCTAACAAGCCAGGTTCGATTCCCCAGTACCCAGGTCAAGCCAGATACACACAGTGGCACATGCTATGTACATGCAGTTTGCTTGCAGTGGCTGGAGACCCTGGTGTTCCCATATTCTCTCTCTCTCTCTCTCTCTCTCTACCCCTCTTCTTGAAAATAAACAAATAAAAATGGTTTTGGTTTTGGGGTTTTTTGCTTTTTTTTTTTTTTAAGGTGGTTCCTGGCTTGCAGGCTCAGAGGACTTTGTGCCTTCAAGGAGTCATTATTCAGGAAGAAGTCAGATTTTGCTGGGAAAACAAGCATTTCCTGCATAGCCATCCAAGTGGGACACTTTTGCATAATCACACTATTTATCATTGCAACAACACTGTCACCTAGGCATCTTTCATCCCTTTTCTACAAATGAAGACATGAAGGCTCAGAGCGTCTGTTCCGAGTCTCAGAGCTTGTAAGCTGCGGCGTCAGGATTCACTCCTTGCTCTCATTCTCCCTTGGGCCCAGAAGAAGCAGTGCAGTGGTCACTAGCCAATGCTAATAAAAATGGCTTGCCTTTATTGAGCACCTACTGTGTGCCTGATACATAAGCTCATGTAAGTGATCTTTGTTTTGGTGTTGGCTTTTTAAATTTTTTTTTAATTATTTATTTGGGCTGGAGAAATGGCTTAGCCGTTAAGGCGTTTGCCTGCAAAGCCTAAGGACCCAGGTTCGATTCAACAGTACACACGCTAATCAGATGCACAAGGGGGTGCACGCATCTGGAGTTCAAGGTCCTGGCACACCCATTCCTTCTCTCTGTAGCTGCCTATTTCTTTATCACTCTTTCTCACTAATAAATTAATAGAAATAATAAATAAAAATAAAATATTTTTAATTATTTATTTATTTGTTTAAGTGAGAGAAAGAGGTAGACAGAGAAGAGGCATGCCAGGACCCCCAACCACTGCAAACAAACTCCAGATGCATGCGCCACCTTGTACATCTGGATTATGTGGGTCCTGGAAAATCAAGCCTGGGTCTTTAAACTTCGTAAGCAAGCGCCTTGACCACTAAGCCATCTCTCCAGATCAGGGTGTTGGCTTGCTTATTTTATTTATTTGACATAGAAAAGAGGGAGAGAGAGAGAAAATGGGTACACCAGGGCCTCCAGCCACTCACTGCAAACTACAGACACGTGCTCCCCCTTGTGCATCTGGCTAACGTGGGTCCTGGGGAATCAAACGTGGGTCCTTTGGCTTTGCAGACAAGTACCTTAACCTCTAAGCCATCTCTCCAGCCCAGGGTGTTGGCTTTTTGAGACAGGGGTTCATGTGGCCCAGGCTGGCTTGGAACTTGCTAGGTGGTTAAGCCTGAGCTAGAACTCCTGATCCTCCTATCTCGACCCCCCCAAGTAGTAGGATTATAAGCCTGCACCATCACTCTTAGCTAAGTGATCTCATTGATCCTATAACTATCATATTTACTGTAACAGAAAGCCGCATGAGCCTAGGTGCCCAGGATCACACAGACAGTAGATGATGGAACCATGAACTTTGACTCCAGAGTATGTAACTGTGTTGGTTTTGTTATTTTTATTTATTTATTTTTTTTTTTTGGCATGCATGCATTTGTAGGGTATGTGTGGTATGGTATGCAGTGTAATGTAGTATAGTCTATGCATGTGTGTGTGTGTGTGCATGCGTGTGTGTATGAGGTATACACCCTGTGGGCAAGCATACAGGGGCCAGAGGACTTCAGATATTCTCCTCTTTTTGCTCATCTGCCTGCTTCCTTGAAAGAAATCTCCAAGTCAACCTGAAGCTGGTGTCTTCGCTACGTTTTGGTTCTTTGTTTGTTTGTTTGTTTGTTTGTTTGTTTGTTTGTTTATTTCCCAGTCCACCAGTTGTCTGGTCCCCGCCCGCTGCCCACTACTATCTCAGGCAGGAGGGGGGTTACGGTCACACCTACCTGGTTTGTTTGTCTTTTTCATTTTTATTTATTTGCAAGCAGAGAGAGATAGAGAGGAGACAGACGAAGAGAATGGGTGCACCAGGACCTCCAGCTGCTGCAAACAAACTCCAGATACATAAGCCACTTGTGGGTACAGGTTTTCAGGTTGGCAACACCTATCTGTTTTTACGTCAGCATACAAAGCCATGGCATTTTCAGGCATGCGAACTCCTTGTACTTTGTTCTAACTCACCCCTCTTCCCCACTGCTCCCCCAGTTTTGCCTGTCCTCCAAGACCATGAGGTCTTACACCATACACCATGTTCACACCCACTCTCTTTCCTGTCTTGCTCATTTACAAAATGATCAAGGCAAGAAATAAACATGAAAGCCGGGCGTGGTGGTGCACACCTTTAATCCCAGCACTTGGGAGACAGAGGTAGGAGGATTGCCACGAGTTCAAGGCCACCCTGAGACTAAATGAATTCTGGGTCAGCCTGGGCTACAGTGAGACCCGACCTCGAAAAACCAAAAAAAAAAAAAGAAAGAAAGAAACATGAAACAGATATACTTGTCTCAGGGCCTTTCCAGGGGGACATCAGCACCCTCTGTACAGTTGCTCTAGCCAAATATATGAGTCATTTTATCTTTTTAATATTTTATTTATTTATTTGAGAGAGAGAGAGAGAGAGAACTTAAGGGCCTCTAGGCACTGCAAATGAACCCCCAAAGCATGTGCCACCTTGTGCATCTGGCTTTACATGGGTCCTAGGGAATCGAACCTGGGTCCTCAGGCTTTTCAGGCAAGCACCTTAACTGTTGAGCCATCTCTCCAGCCCCTGAGTCATTTTATTTTATTTATTCATTCATTATTTATTATTAATTATTATTATCTATTTTGTTTGTTTTGTTTGTTTCTCGAGGTAGGGTTTCACTCCTCTAGCCCAGGCTGACCTGGAATTCACTATGTAGTCTCAGGGTGGCCTCGAACTCGCAGCAATCCTCCTACCTCTACCTCCCGGGTACCAGGATTAAAGACGTGGGCTACCACGCCCGGCCTCCCCGAGTCATTTTAATTCAGATGATTTTTATATAATGATAATCATAAAACAGGAAGCCTTATTGAATCTAACCTGTGATTATTCTATGCAGCAGAATTAGATTTCATTACGGGGGATTGCTTTCCTGAGCCGAAGACAGGGTGTCTCAGTTGGTCTTCAGCCACAGAACACATTTGCACATTATACTAAATCTAACCCTGCTGACAATAATGTCCCTTCTCCAAACATGTGAGCCATCCAGCTTAAAACAAATAGAAACTTTTATGACTAGCCCCATTGTTTTCACTTCTAAACAAACCTACGGGTAAAGGACACTCATTACCAATATATTTGTTAATTGTAAATTGTCATCGTTAAAACCAACAACGCTTAAGGCTTTCCAGTGTTTAGAGCCTAGAGTTTGGGGCGTGGGGAATGGGGACTAGAGAAAGGCGTTGTCATTCTTTAAGGGTGTGGAAGACACCTCCATCTAACTGAAGCAAAAACTTCCTAACCATTAACAACCCGTGGGTACATTAGTGAAAACGACGCTAATTTTAATGATCATTTTTCAATTGACCATGGTGAAATTTGCAAGAGGGGGTAAAAAATGCACTCACTCGTTACTGGCTCAGCCCCCCCCCCCATGTGGCATTTCTTTTTTTATTTTTTTATTTGAGAGCTACAGACACAGAGAGAAAGACAGGTAGAGGGAGAGAGAGAGAATGGGCGCGCCAGGGCTTCCAGCCTCTGCAAACGAACTCCAGACGCGTGCGCCCCCTTGTGCATCTGGCTAACGTGGGACCTGGGGAACCGAGCCTCGAACCGGGGTCCTTAGGCTTCACAGGCAAGCGCTTAACCGCTAAGCCATCTCTCCAGCCCGGCATTTCTTAATCTATGTGATCCTTGGGGTGTGATGGGGGCTAGAAGCTTCCATCCGAGACAGCAGCTCCACAGGGTAGAGGTTCCTAATGCGCCCCCCGCCCCGCCCCGTATCTTCTATGAGCTGCATAGGATACAGAGACACTGTATCCTATGGGGCTGCCAACCTGGCTACGTCTACTCTTCTCCATTCTGTAAATATCCCTTTTCCCTTTTCATTCCGAAGTGCCTGGAGCCAGGCAGTGTTCCGGTGACAAAGACCCAACGTGCTAGAAGCTTCCATCTCCCACTGAAACAAATGCCGTCACGGTTCGATTTTGAAAAGGCCTTTGGCTCTTACTTGAAGAGCCTAAGAGAACGGAATTGCCAAATGGCATAAAAGCAGTGACTGCTGTGTGCCGCCCGGGGCGCCGCCGCTTCCCCTGCGCTTCGCTGTGCCCATGCAACGAGACCCACCGGCTCAGGGCTGCTGCACGCCCGAGATGCCCAGGAATACAGGAACCTCCCCTCTCCTCGCTTCTCTTCTCCTCTCCAAAAGCAGTGTCGTTATTAGAGCTGGGGAGTACCTCGGTGGAGAGAGTGCTTACCTCCTTATGTCCTTATGCCCTGCCTAAGGACTGTATTAAACTTTGTTGTTGTTGTTGTTTATTTGTATTTATTTATTTGAGAGACAGACAGACATAGAAAGAGGTAGATAGAGAGAGAATAGGCATGCCAGGGCCTCCAGCCACTGCAAACGAACTCCAGATGCATATGCCCCCTTGTGCATCTGGCTTACGTGGGTCCTGGGGAATCGAGCCTCGAACCGAGGTCCTTAGACTTCACAGGCAAGCCCTTAACCACTAAGCCACCTCTCCAGCCCAGAATGTATTAAACTTTATAGGGTAGTTTTTCATTTCAGAGATGTTCGTTCATGAAGTGAATGAAAGAGAAGGGGCTGGAGAGGTGGCTTAGTGAGTAGAGTGCTTATTGTGAAAGCATAAAGACCTGAGTTCCAATTCCTAGCACCTACCTAAAAATATTAAATATGGTGCTGGCCGTGGCGGCGCACATCTTTAATCCCAGCACTCGGGGAGGCAGAGGTAGGAGGATCACCGTGAGTTCGAGGCCACCCTGAGACTACATAGTGAATTCCAGGTCAGCCTGAGCTAGAGTGAGACCTTACCTCGAAAACAAACCCCTCCCCCCTAAAAAAGTTAAATGTGGTTGCACCTGACTGTAATCCAAGCACTGGGGACGGTGAAGATAAGCAGATCCTTCGGACTTACTGGCTAGTTCTTCTAGTCAAAGTTATGAGCTCTGAGGTCCATGAGATACCCAATCTCAAAACAAGCAAACAAGCACAAAGGCTGACCATAGTGGTGCCTGCCTTTAATCCAGAGATAGAAGGATTGCTGTGAGTTTGAGGCCAGGCTGAGACTACATAGTCAATTCCAGGTCAGACTGGGATAGTGTGAGACCCTACGTTGGGGAAAACCAAAAAAAAAGTAGAAAACAACTGATACCAACATCAACCCATACTCTCCACATGCACGCACATGCACACACATTAGTACACACATAAACATACAAACACAACATGCATACGTTCACATGTGCACATCACATACAGATACACATGACAAAAAAGTAACGAAAGGGCGAATGTACCCTATCAAGTGTTAAATTGATTCCAAAATCTTGAATAGTAAGTGAAAAGACCAATTTCAAATAAACCTCATAATCAAGCTGGAGAGATGGCTTAGCAGTTAAGGCGCTTGCCTGCAAAAACCTAAGGACTTATGTTCAAATCTCCAGGTCCCACGAAGCCACACAGTGACACATGCATGCAATGTCACACATTCACACTAGGGGGCGCACATGTCTGGAGTCCACGGGCATCAGGCTGAGCATGATCCTGACATGGCCATTCTCCTTTCTCTCTCTCTCTCTCTGCCTCTTTCCTCTCTCTCTCTCTCTCTTAAAACAATAAAATAAACTGCTAACCATATTTAAAATGAAAATGACAAGCACACCAAGCTGGCTGTGGTGGCTCATACCTGGAATCTGGAGAAGCAGAGGTAGAAAGATCACCCCATGTTGAGGACCAGCCTTGGCTACATAGCAAGACAAAAGAAGAGGAAGGCCAAATGTGGTGGCGCACACCTTTAATCCCAGCACTTGGGAGGCAGAGGTAGGAGGATTTCTGGGAGCTCATGGCTACCCTGAGACTACAGAGTGAATTCCAGGTCAGCCTGGGCTAGAGTGAGACCCTATCTCAATAAATAAATAAATAAATAAATAAATAAATAAATAAATAAATAAATAAATAAATAAATAAAAAGAAGAGAAAGGGGCTGGTGAGATGGCTTAGCAGTTAAGGCATTTGCCTGTGAAGCCTAAGGACTCATTTTCAACTCTTCAGGACCCTTATAAACCAGACACAAGGTGATGCAAATGCACAGGGTCGCACATACCCACTAGGTGGCTCACGTGTCTGGAGTTCAATTACAGTGGCTGAAGGCCCTGGCACGCCAACTCTCTCTCTTTCTCTCACACATGCTCACACTCTCGCTCTCTCACATTAAATCAAAGGCCAGGGCTGGAGAGATGGCTTAGCGGTTAAGCGCTTGCCTGTGAAGCCTAAGGAACCCCGGTTCGAGACTCGGTTCCCCAGGTCCCACGTTAACCAGATGCACAAGGGGGAGCACGCGTCTGGAGTTCGTTTGCAGAGGCTGGAAGCCCTGGCGCGCCCATTCTCTCTCTCTCCCTCTATCTGTCTTTCTCTCTGTGTCTGTCGCTCTCAAATAAATAAATAAATAATTTTGAAAAAAATCAAAGGCCAGTCTACTGGGCTTGCCTCAAACAAAAGTGGGGGGGTGGGAGAAGGAGGATGAGAAACTTAAAGAGAAGAAAAGAGAGAGAGAAAAAAAAGAAAGAGAAGGAAAGAAAGAAGAGAAGAAGGAGAAAGGAAGGAAGGGAAGGAGGGAGGAAAAAACAAAAACTGCTAAGCTTTGAGCCTTAAATGTCTATACCCAACCAGAAAATGGAGACTTTCGATATTAACATTTCTGTCTTTTCCTTAACCGCATGTTTAGCTGAAGGCTTCTATGTGTGATATGCTACTGAAAAGCAAAGGTGCATGATTTGTTGTTTAAAGCCGCATAGCCAGGAATTCTTCATTTTCTTTCTGTTCTTTTTGCTGAGGAGAGGATGGGGTGCTATGTGCTCTGCATCCCTCTAAGTGATCACACCTGTTTGTGAGGCGTCCATTAACCACATGCCTCCAAGATCCCCAGACCGTGGCTGTCTTGAAGCCGGATCTCACAGGGCCTTGCTGCCCAGGCCCAGCATTGCAAGGATTCCTTCTACTATTCCCAAATTCTTCTCATTTTTTTTCCACCCTCCCTACAATAAAACTCCCCCCCCCCCCCCGCACTCCATAGGCTTGTGAATATTCCATGATGACCCAGCCAGGTCCTCAGGAATGATGTAAAGTTCCCCTCCCCCCTACACACAAAGAAGTTCTCCCCCAGCATCCATGGACCCTTTTCCCTGGTGAAGCTTGGCTTGCCCACGGTAACTACTTCGGGGAAGTTTTCTAAAATATGATCTAAAAAGGTAACAAGCAAGGGTCTGTGCATTTGTGCCATTCGTGGATTGTTATAATTATAATAGATTTACTGATTTGGGGAAGAAGGAGTTAAGGTCTCACTGTGTAATCTAGGCTGGCCTCCAACCTGTGATCTTCCTGCCTCTACTTCTGCAGTGCTAGAATTATAGACGTGCACGCCACAGCTGACTAGAATGATAGATTTTTATTTTATTTATTCATTTATTTATTTATTTACTTAAAGAGAGATAAACAGGCAGAGAGGGGGAGAGAATGGGCACACCAGGGCCTCCAGCCACTGCAAGCAAACTCCAGACCCGTATGCCACCTTGTGCATCTGGCTAACGTGGGTCCTGGGGAATTGAACCTGGGTCCTTTGGCTTTGCAGGCAAGTGCCTTAAGCGCTAAGCCATTCCTCCCACCCTGGAATGATAGATTTTTTTTTTTTAAAGCTACATATAACCTATAGCCAAATCTGCGCTCAAAAACTAGCTTTCTTATTTTATAGGTTCCATTTTCCCACCTATTGACCCAGGTCCTGATGTGCCCACCACCTGCCCCACTGGCTTTGCCATCAGAAGGCTGATCGCCAGCTGCTGCCACCCTCTCTCCTAGCAAGCCACCTCCCTTCCCCCACCTCCCCAAACATCTTGGGCATCTCAAACAACCCCAGTTACATGCAGGTTGTTTAAACAAACAGGAGCGCAGTTCCCCAGTCCAGAGCCCCGGAGGAGGGATTTCCCCTCAGAGACTCTCATCGCCTCCATCCCCTCCTGCCAGCCACTTCGGGGACAGCCACACCAGTACAGACAATGGGCTGTGAGCTCACAGTGGGTAGTTTTCTGTGTCTAAATGTTTGCAGACACTTGGTAAAGTGTCCCGGGCCAAGTTTCCAAAGGATAATATCTCCACACCACTGAGTTTGTTTAAGCAGGCAATCGCAGATAAGAAGGGGGTTGCCCCCTCTCTTCCCAAGCCAAGAATGCAAGACTGGGGCAGCAAGTTATGCCTTTGGAGTTTGGGACAAATTCCACTGGAGGAAGGAATCCTTGAGTTCCTCTTCAGCTTCCATCCTCCCTCAAAAGAATAGATTTACCCTCAAGAGAAGGTGGGGTCAGCAGGTTGGTGGGGTTTGTAAGTATTTCTGAAATGTACAACCAGAACACAGTAGGGTGCAGTGTTCAATTCCAAAGCGGATCTGGACCCAGGATATCCAAGGGTCCCTTCCTCGTCCCCAAACCCCAGTCACCTCACACCATCACCCACCTTAAATTTCTTTTTTTTTTTTAATTTTTTTGTTTATTTTTTATTTATTTTTTTTTTTTTTATTTTTTATTTATTTGAGAACAACAGACAGAGAGAAAGAGACAGATATATATAGAGAGAGAATGGGCGTGCCAGGACCTCCAGCCACTGCAGATGAACTCCAGACACGTGAGCCCCCTTGTGCATCTGGCTAACGTGGGTCCTGGGGAGTTTAGCCTCGAACCGGGGTCCTTGGGCTTCATAGGCAAGCGCTTAACCGCTAAGCCATCTCTCCAGCCCACCTTACATTTCGTGTTGGCTTGGAAGAGACTGCCAATTACTTCCAGGTCTCCCCAGATCATCTCCGCAAGGTCTGTTAGGGACCTACTGACGGTGTGATGGGTGCCACGACTCACCCAACAACTGTTTGTAGATTTTTGCACTTAGAATCCATATGGTTCAGGAGGGGCTGGAGGGATGGCTTAGCAGTCAAGGCATTTGCCTGCGAAGCCTAAGGACCCCATTTCGATTCTCCAGGACCAACATAAGGCAGATACACAAGGGGGCACATGCATCTAGAGTTCATTGACAGTGGCTGGAAGCCCTGACCTGCCCATTCTCTCTCTCTCACTCTCCCTCTTTCTCTCTCAAATAAATAAGTAAATAAATCAATAAATTTTTTAAAGAATCCATATGGTTCAGGAACCGAGGATGAGACTGGAGTCTCGCCCCTCACATATGATGGAAAAGAGATGAGAGCTTTAAGAGGGTGACAAACAGGCCGAGGAAGTGACATCTGTGTGAGTGGAGGGAGCTGTCAGAGAAAGTACGCAAAAGCCTTTGAGTCAAGCCTCCCAACAGCTGGGCTCTTGATGGGAGCCCACTCCATAATTGGATTGCCTTTCAACCACTCCTTCTGGTTCCTTCTACTCCTCTAGATTCTCTATGACTTGTCTTTTCTTTTTTGTTGTTGTTTTGTTTTTCGAGGTAGGGTCTCACTCTAGCTCAGGCTGACCTGGAATTCACTATGTAGTTTCAGGGTGGCCTCGAACTCAAGGCGATCCTCCTACCTCTGCCTCCCAAGTGCTGGGATTAAAGGCATGCGCCACCAAGCCCGGCTGGATTCTCTCTGTTTTTATATGCTCTGGATTACAGACTTAAAGGATGTCTTGACTGCTGTAGACTCAGCCCAGGCTGGCCTCAAACTCACTATCTGCCTGCTTCAGTGTGTGGATATGTTGTTTGTGGAGGGTCTCACACTAACACAGGCTGACCTAGGACTCTGTAGCCCTGTCTGCTTGGAACTCATAGCAATTCTACCTCAGCCTCCCAGTTGCTGGGATTAAAGAGGCAAGCCACCACATTTGGTTTCTCATTCATATGTTTTAAAATATTTTCATATTTGAGCCAAGCATGGTGGTGCATGCCTTTAATCCCAGCACATGGGAGGCAGAGGTAGGAGGATCACAGTGAGTTCAAGGCCACCCTGAGACTACATAGTGAATTCCAGGTCAGGCTGGACTAGAGTGAGACCCTACCTCGAAAACCAAATACACACACACACACACACACACACACACATATATATACATACATACATATATATATATATATAATTTATTTATTTGTTTGAGAGAAATAATGGGTGCATTAGGGCACATGCACCTTGTGAATCTGGCTTATATGGATACTAAGGAATTGAATCTGGGTCCTTAGGCTTCACATGCAAGTTCCTTAACTGCTAAGCCATCTCTCTAGCCCTAATATATATATATTGAGATAGGGTCTTGCTCTAGCTCAGGCTGACCTGAAATTCACTATGTAGTCTCAGGGTGGCCCTGAACTCACAGTGATCCTCTGACTTCTGCCTCCTGAGTGCTGGGGTTAAAGGCATGTGCCACCACACCTGGCCTGTCATTCATACATTTTAAATAATATATGTGGTGTAATGCCAGATGCACAAAGTGGCACATGTGTCTGGAGTTCGTTTGCAGTGCTGGAGGCCTATACTCATTCTGTTGGTCTGTGTCTCTCTCTCAAATAAATAAACAAACAAACACGATATGTGTGGTAGACAAAACTGGAAAGAAGGGTGGAAAATGCTTCATTAGTTTCCTTGTGCCTTGATGTGGATCTGCAGTGAGGAATGACAGTAAAGGGGGAAAGAGCAGAGAGTCACATGAAATTATAATATGGCCAGGTGTGGGGGCGCACGCCTTTAATGCCAGCATTCAGGGAGGCAGAGGTAGGAGGATTGCTGTGAGTTTGAGGCCACCCTGAGACTACACAGTGAATTCCAGGTCCGCCTGAGCTAGAGTGAGACCCTACCTCAGAAATCTGTCCTCCCCCCAAAAAAAAAATCACGGGACAGGCTGCAGAGCGGGCTTAGAAGTTAAGGCATTTGCCTGTGAAGCCTAAGGACTCATGTTCGACTCCAGACCCTACGTAAACCAGATGCACGACGGTGAGGCAAACGCAAGGTCACACATGCCCACTAGGAGGCGCAAGTGTCTGGAGTTCAATTACAGTGGCTGAGCCCTGAAGCACCAATTCTCTCTGTCTCCCTCTTTCTCTCTTGCTCTCTCTCTTAAAATATATATATATATGGACAATTATAATCAAAATTCTGGCTAGAGAGATGGCTTAGTGATTAAGGCATTTGCCTGCAAAAGCCAAAGAACCCAGGTTGGATTCTCCAGGAACGTAAGCCAGGTGCCGCATGCATCTGGAGTTCATTTACAGCACCTGGAGGCCGTGGCATGTCCATATTCTCTCTCTCTCTCTCTCTCTTTCTCTCTCTCAAACAAGTAAATAAAAATATTCTTTTTCAAAAACTGATATATCCCCTAATGGTAACATCTTGCAAAACTACAATGTAGTCTCTCAGTCAAGATATAGAACAGGTCACATCACCCCAAGGGCCTCTCATGATGCCTTCAGACCCATATCTCCATGTCTCCCAACCCCTTATGCCTGGAAATTACTAATCCGTTCTCCTTTCTGTACATTTTATTATTTCAAGAATGTTCCACAAGCAAGGGTACACCCCCCAGCTCAGCGGGAGAGTTTCGCCAGCAGAATTCCTGTCGTCACAACTGTTTATTTAGTCATCCTGATAGGGACAGGGTGATATCCCACTGCGGTTTTATTTTGTACCTCCCTAATTGTCAGTTCCGCGGGGCGTCTTCTCAGGTTTGTTTGCCATCCGCGTGTCCTCTGTGCAATATCTCTTCTTGTCTTTTGCCCATTTCTAGTTGGGTTTTTTGGTGGTTTTACCCTTTTTTTTTTTTTTAATTTATTTGCAAGCAATAGACAGACAGAGAGAGAAAGAGGCAGAGAGAGAGAAAGAATGGGCCCGCCATCTCTCCAGCCAAGGTGTTTTTACTCTTAAGTTATAAGGATTCTCTTTTTGTGGTTGTTTGTCTTGAATTTTAATATTCTGACTCAGGGTATTGAACTTAATATGTACTCTAGGTTGGCCTCAAGCTCATAGTAATCCTCCTGCATCAGCTTTCTGAGTGCTAGCACTATAACTTTCTTTGAGAGAGAGGGAAAGAGAGAGAGAGAGAGAGAGAGAGAGAGAGAGAGAGAGAGAGAGAGAGAGAGGGAGAGAGGGAGAGAGAAAGAAAGAATGGGACTTCCAGCCACTGCAAATGAACTCCAGACGCAAGCACCACCTTGTGCATCTGGCTTATGTGGGTCCTGGGGAATCGAACCGAGGTCCTTTGGCTTCACAGGCAAGCACCTTAACCACTAAGCCATCTCTCCAGCCTAGGATTACAATTTTTAAGTGTTCCTTATAGACTCTGGGTATTAGTCCTTGCCACATATGTTGTTTGCAAATATTTTGTCCCAGTTTCTAGCTTGGCTTCATGTAGTCATTCATAGAGTAAAGATATTAAGTTCAAATTTAATCTTTTTTTAAATAGGCGTTAGTTAATATGTAACCCAGGCTGGCTCCAAACTCAAGACCCTGCTGCCATAGGTTGCTAGCACAGGAATTACAGGCATGTATCACCATGCCTGCCTTTTAACTTTTCATTTAAAAAAAATATTTTTTTTTATTTATTTGAATGAAAGAGAAAGACAAAGAGGCAGACAAAGAGAGAGCAAGTACGGGTGCACCAGGGGCTTCCTGCCACTGCAAATGAACTCCAGACGCATGCACCACTTCGTGTATCTGGCTTTACGTAGGTCCTGTGAAAATCAAACCCAAGTGGTTAGGCTTTGCAAGCAAATGCCTTTAACTGCTAAGTCATCTCTCCATCCCCAACCTCTTTTTTTTGTTTTTTTTTGTTTTTTTTTATAGATCATGCTTTTGGTGTCAAATCTATGAAACCTTTGGCTACTTCTAGGTCTTGAAGGTTGTCTCTCATGTTTTTTTCCAGAAATATTTTTGAGTCTATGATCAATTTTGAGGGTTTTTTTAACCTAAAATATTAGACTTGTTAGAGATTCTTTTTGTTCTTCTGTTTTTCCTATAGGCATCTAGTTTCTCAAGGACCATTTACAGAACACTACATTTCCTCCACTGAGCTTTTTTTTAAATTGGTTTTTCGAGGTAGCGTCTCACTCTGGTCCAGACTGACCTGGAATTAACTATGTAGTCTCAGGGTGACCTTGAACTCATGGCCATCCTCCTACCTTTGCCTCCTGAGTGCTGGGATTAAAGGTGTGTGCCAACATACCCGGCCCACTGAGCTATTTTTGTACATACGTACACGCATGCATATGTATGCTTGCTTTTACATGTGTGTCACAAGTTAGTGCAGTCTGTTTCTGGGTTCTCTGTTTTGGATCAGTATACCTATGTCTTTTTCAATAGCAGCAATTTTGGTAACTATTGCTATATAAATCTTCAAATAAGACAAATAGATTTTTCCCACTTTATTCTTTTTTTTTTTTTTTTTTTGGTGTTTTTCCAGGTAGGGTCTCACTGTAGCCCAGGCTGGCCTAGAATTCACTATATAGTCTCAGGGTGGCTTCCAATTCACTGTGATCCTCCTACCTCTGCCTCTCGAGTGCTGGGGTTAAAGGCGTGCTCCACCACACCCAGCCATTTTCAAAACTTTTTAAAATTTATTACTCATTTGCAAGTAGAGAGAGAGAAAGAGAGGGAGAATGGGCATACCAGGGACTCTTGCCTCTGTAAATGAACTCCAGACTCATGAACCACTTTGTATATCTGGCTTTATGAGGGTACTGGCAAGTGCTTTCAACTGCTGAGCCATCTGTCCAGCTCTCAAAATTAGTTTAACTCTTCAAGTTCCCTTACTTTAAAAGTTTTTAGAATAGGCCAGGTGTGGTGGTGCACGCCTTTAATCCCAGCACTCGGGAGGCAGAGGTAGGAGGATCACAATGAGTTGGAAGCCACCCTGAGACTACAGAGTGACTTCCAGGTCAGCCTGGACTACAGCGAGACCCTACCTACAAAAACCAAAATTAAAAAAAAAAAAATTAGAATAAACAAAATCATGCTGAAATTTTTGAATTTTTTTTATTTATTTGAGAGAGAGAGAGAGAGAGACAGAATGTGCATGCCAGGGCCTCCAGCCACTGCAAATGAACTCCAAATGTATGCACCCTCTTGTGCATCTGGCTTACGTGGGTTCTGGAGAGTCAAACCAGAATCCTTTAGCTTTGCAGGCAAATGCCTTAACTGCTAAGCCATCTCTCTGGCCCCATGCTGAAATTTTGATAAGAATTACATCACACATATTTCAATGGAGGCAAGTAGATATTTGTGGCAATAAGCCTTATTAATGAATATGGCGTCTCTCGATTTATTTAGATCTTGTCTAGTGTCTTTAGTTGGCATTTTGTAACTATTAACATACATGTCCTTGAGCTGGAGAGATGGCTCAGCAGTTAAGGCACTTGCCTGTGAAGCCTAAGGACCCAGGTTCAATTCTCTAGTACCCATGTAAGCCAGATGCACAAGGTGGTCCATGCATCTGAAGTTCATTTACAGTGGCTAGAGGTCCTAGTGCACCCATTCTCTCTCTCTCTCTCCCTCTGTCTGTCAAATAAAATATTAAAATAAAAATAAAGGGCTGGAGAGATGGCTTAGCAGTTAAGCGCTTGCCTGTGAAGCCTAAGGACCCCGGTTCGAGGCTCGGTTCCCCAGGTCCCACGTTAGCCAGATGCACAAGGGGGCGCGCGCATCTGGAGTTCATTTGCAGTGGCTGGAAGCCCTGGCGCGCCCATCCTCTCTCTCTCCCTCTATATGTCTTTCTCCCTGTGTCTGTCACTCTCAAATAAATAACTAAAAAAATAAACAAAAAAAATTAAAATAAAAAATAAAAATAACCAGGCGTGGTGGTGCACGCCTTTAACCCCAGCACTCAGGAGGCAGAGGTAATAGGATCACCTCATGAGTTTGAGGCCACCCTGAGACTACATAGTGAATTCCAGGTTAGCCCGGACTAGAGTGAAACCCTACCTTGAAAAAAACCATAAATAAATAAAAATAAAAATAAAAATAAAAATATCTCATTTATATGTCCTGTACATGCTTTATGAGACTTAAGGGTCTTTTTTTTTTCACTTTTTATTTTACTTATTTTATATATAACAGGTCCTACTCTTTTATCCCTTCACCTCTGCTCCTTTACCCTGGGGGTGGGGGCCCTCCTCAGTGGGGTTATGGTATTCACTGTGGGGCCATGGAGACATCAGACAGTCCCTTACCGGTAGCTGAAGGATCGGCTCCTCCGGGTTCTCCTACCCACTCATTCTGCTCCCTCTTCTGCAATGTGCCCTGAGCCATGTCAGGCCTGGTGGCAGTCTGATCTAGTGCTGAGCTCTCTGTAGCCTCTGGATTTCTGTTTTGGTTGTTTTTGATTGCTCACCATGTCTGTCACCATCCCCCTGGAGCTGGTTGTCACGCTAGCAGTAAGAGCAGCGTTCATGTCGCCACTTCCTCTGCAATCTCTCCTGTGCCCTGGCAGATGTGGCAAAGGTGGCACGTCTCGGGATGGGCAGTTGGCTATTGTCACAGTCACATTCGCATTGCTGGTAGAAATCACCCAACCAAGAGCAGCTTGTGGGGAAACGAGGTTTATTTTGACTTACAGGCTCGAGGGGAAGCTCCACGATGGCAGGAGAAATCGATGGCCTGAGCAGAGGGTGGACATCACCCCCTGGCCATAAGGTGGACCATAGCAACAGGAGAGTGTGCCAAACACTGGCATGGGGCAACTGGCTATAACACCCATATGCCTGCCCCCAACAATACACTGCCTCCAGGAGGCGTTAATTCCCAAATCTCCATCAGCTGGGAACCTAGCATTCCGAACACCTGAGTTTATGGGGGACACCTGAGTCAAACCACCACACCTGGCGTATCTTCTCAACTGCTTCAGTTTCAAAGAACTTTGATGGATCTTGGTTCTCCTCCTTTTTCTCTGCCACCTGTAAAATAAAGCAAATTCTCCAACCAAGAGTGAGAGCAGCTTGGGTTAAAGGGGGTGCAAAGTTATTTGAGAGCGTACTCTTTTCCAGAGAGCAATGAGGACTTCTTTCTTTTATTTTTTTAATTATTTTTATTATTTTTATTTATTTATTTGAGAGTGACAGACAGAGAAACAGGCAGATATAGAGAGAGACATTGGGCACGCCAGGGCCTCTAGCCACTGCAAACGAACTCCAGACACGTGTGCCCCCTTGTGCATCTGGCTAACATGGGTCCTGGGGAATCGAGCCTCGAACCGGAGACCTTAGGCTTCACAGGCAAGCGCTTAACCACTAAGCCATCTCTCCAGCCCCGTGAGGGCTTCACTGCAAACGAACTCCAGACACGTGTGCCCCCTTGTGCATCTGGCTAACATGGGTCCTGGGGAATCGAGCCTCGAACCGGAGACCTTAAGCTTCACAGGCAAGCGCTTAACCACTAAGCCATCTCTCCAGCCCCGTGAGGGCTTCTTTCTGAAGTAGGAGTTTCCTGACCTTGGGATTCACGCTGGGTTTCTAGTACAGACAGGAGTTCTCTCCCGCTGAGCTGGCCGCTTGTCCAATCAGAAAACAGCTGGCCGGCTGCGTGTCCAATCAGAAAACAGCTGGTTACCCACAGAAGCTGTGTGTCACCATGGCACAAGTATTCTCCTTCAGCTGGTGGATTTCATAGTCTGCAGGGTCCTAAGGGTCATTATTTTTGTTTTATCGAGGTAGGGTCTCACTCTAGCCCAGGCTGCCCTGGAATTCACTATGGAGTCTCAGGGTGGCCTCGAACTCACGGCTATCCTCCTACCTCTGCCTCCCGAGTGCTGGGATGAGAGGCGTGGGCCACCACACCTGGCTCTCCTAAGGGTCATTTTTTAAGGGATTACAAGTAGTGTGGTATTTTGTTGTTTTTTTCTACCCTCCTATTTCTAGCATATGAAAACAGATTTTGGGGTGTGTGTGTGTTATCTTGTGTATACTATAAGCTGAATTCAGTCCTAGAAGGTTTTGTTTCTTTCAGTTCTGTTGTAGATTCTTTGGGATTTTCTGTGTAGACAACCATGTTATCTGCAAAGAAAGACAGTTTTATCCTGCCTTATTTTTGCTGGGCATGGGGGAAAGGTCTACCAGCATCGTATTGAATCTCATATTGACAGTTGGCATCCTTACCTTATTCTAAATTTCAGTCTTTCATTGAAAAATACTACATTAAGTGTAGGTATCTTAGACACAATTTTTACCAAGTGGAGAAAGTCCTCCTTATTCCTGTTTTTCTAAGAGTCAAGAATGAATGTGGTATTTGTCAAATGTATCCATTGCTATAGTTGATGGATAGTCATGCCATTTTTCATTTTAGCTCTATTAATATAATAGATGCAGTCATAGATTGATTTTTCCAATTTTAAACCAATATCATGCCAATAATCCCAGCACTAAAGGCTGGATGAAGGAAGATCACTGAGAGTTTGAGGCCAACCTGGGCTGGAATATTTGGGCTACAAAGTGAGTTCCAGGTGAGCTGGGCTAAACCAGGGGCTCTGCTTCTAAAGAGGAGGGTGGACATCTTGCATCCTTAGAAGACATGTCACATGGTCATGGTATATAATTATTTTCTCATCTACTGCTAAATTCTACTTGCTAATATTTCACTAATAACGTTTTCCCTCAACCCTAATTTTGTAATAACTTTGGGGGCTGACGTTGCACCTGTAATATCAGCATTCCAGAGGCTGAGGAGGAAGGATTTAAGATCAAAGCCAGCCTGAGCTGCATAGCAAGATGTCTCAAAAACAAAAGATATTAACAATAATCTTTGAATTTGAATTCATAGTGGATTTTTTTTGTTTGGTTGTTTTTCAAAGTAGGGTCTCACTCTAACCCAGGCTGACCTGGAATTCACTATGTAGTCTCAGGGTGACCTTGAGCTAACGGCGATCCTCCTACCTCTGCCTCCCGAGTGCTGGGATTAAAGGCATGCGCCACCATGCCCAGCCATAGGGGATTTTTTTTTTTTTTTTTTTTTGCAGTTTCCTTTTTATTTCTCTTTGGGGGTATTACTGGGATGTTTTCCCTCATCTAGTCTCTGGAGAATACATTTTATAGAACCAGGGTTAAATCTTCTTTAATGTGTGTGTACATGTGAGCTTACAGGCACATGTGTGTGCCAGTTTGTGCGCATACAAACAGAGGACAGGGGACAGGGGACAGTCTCAGGTAGCCACGTCAGGAATGATCATTTCCTTTGAGACAGCGTTTCTCATCATGGAGCTCGCTGATCAGGCTAGATCAGCAAGCCCCAGGGTTTCTCCTGTCTCCATTTCCCCAGTGCTGAGATTACAGACACATGTCACCATGCCCAGCAATTTTTATAAGTACTCATGCTGGTGTAACAAGCACTTTGCAATCTGCATTATTTCCCTATTAATCTTATTAAACGTTTGATAAAATCCTTCCAGGGTGACTCATTTTGAGTTCAGTTTTCTTAATAATTTATGGGTGTTTAAACTACTCTATAAGGCTGGAGAAAAGGCTTAGCTGTTAAGGCACTTACCTGCGAAACCTAAGGACCCAGGCTCAATTCCCCAGTAGCCATGTAATCCAGATGTACATGGTGGTGCATGCTTCTGGAGTTTGTCTGCAGTGGCTAGAGGCCCTGGAGTGCCCATGATCTCTCTCTATCTGCCTCTTTCTCTCTCTCAAATGAATAAATAAAACTAGAAATATGAAAACTCACCCACCACGGCTCAGGGAATTTTGTGGAAGAGGGTCTGGAAAGACTGTAAGAGCCACAGGTCGAGACATCATGTCCAGAGGCATTCCCTACCCCCAAAAATAAGTGGCTTCTGCTCCCACAATGCATAAACTACAACCCCATGGGGAATACCTGCAAGCCCACTGAGGAGCGTCCCCAATGGAATGGAGGCAGGGATGAGGGAAAAGAGGGTACCAACACATGATATATCCATACAAAACATCTTTTTAATTAATAAGAAGAAGAAGAAAAGTAATAAACTATTCTATGTTGGGTAGGTTGCGTACTTTGTGTTTTGGGGGATTGATCTAGTTAGTCTATGTTATCACAGAGCTAAATTTAGGAGTATAAAGCTGTTTACAACAGGCCTCCTTCTCCTCATGATGTCACAGCATTTAGTGACCGCCCATTCCATTCCTGATATCAGTGCTAGCTTGTATTTTCTGCTTCCTAGAGATTTATCGGTTTCATTGATTTTTGCAGTATGAGGTCTTGTTTCATTGTGATTGTTTTTTATAATTTTCATTTTTATGAGGGTGGGAGGAGAGGATGGATATGCCAGGGTCTGCAGCCACTGCAAAGGGACTTCAGACACATGTGCCACCTTGTGCATCTTGCTTATGTGGGTCGTGGAGAATCAAATCTTGGTCTTTTGCCGTCGCAGGCAAATGCCTTAACTGCTAAGCCATCCCTCAAGCTCAGATTTTTTTGTTTATTTTTATTTATTTTTTTATTTGCGAGCAACAGACAAACACAGAGAGAAAGAGAGAATGGGCGTGCCAGGGCCTCCAGCCCCTGCAAACCAACTCCAGACACGTGCGCCCCCTTGTGCATCTGGCAAACGTCGGCTCTGGGGAATCGAACCTGGGTCCTTAAGCTTCACAGGTAAGTGCCTTAACTGCTAAGCATCTCTCCAGCCCTCAATGTTATTTTGTTATTTTGTTTGTTTGTTTGCTCTTATGTTTCTGCTTTTGATTTTGTTGATTTCTTCTGCTTTATTATTTCCTTGTGATTGTCATGGACTATTTTCCCCTCTTTTTGTGTACTTTTCCTCTTTTTTACTATTTTATTTATTTATTTAAGACAGAGAGAGAGAGAGGGGCAGATAAAGAGAGAGAATGGATGTACCAGGGCCTCTAACCACTGCAAATGAACTCCAGACACGTGCACCACCCTGTGCATCTGGCTTACATGGCTCCTGGGGATCAAACTCAGGTCTTTTGCTGGCAAGTGCCTTAACCACTAAGCAGTCTCTCCAGCCCACTTTTTCTCGTTTCTAATGTAAGCTTTCCTCTGAACACTGCTCTAGCATATCCTACATCTTGATATGTTATATTTTCATTTTAATTCATCTTAATATAGTTGCTTTGAAAATATTTTATTTATTTACTTAGGAGAGAGAAAGAGGCAGATGGAGAGAATGGGTATACCAGGGCCTCTAGCCACCGCAAACAAACTCCAGGCACACGTGCCACTTTGGGCATCTGGCTTTATGTGGGTACTGGGGAACTGAACCAGGGTCCTTAGGCTTTGCGGGAAAGTGCCTTAACTCCTGAGCCATTTCTCCAGCCCTGGGTTTTCTTTTATTTTTCTTTTTTCCTCAACAGACTTTTTTCTTTATGTTTAGTTTCTAAGCCATCTATCCAGTCTATCTAAGGGTTTAAATATTGTCATGTTTCTTTTCTGGTATTGATTCCTAGTTTGATTTTATTGCAGTTACGCACTGGCGATTTTTAAAATATTATTTTTTTTTCTTTTTTTTTGTTGGTTATTAAAATATTATTTTTATTTATTTGCAAAGAGGGACAGAGAATATGAATGGGCATGCCAGGTCTTCTTGCCACAGCACGCAAATTCCAAATGCATGTGCCACTTGTGCATCTGGTTTTATGTAGGTACTGGGGAATCAAACTCAGGCCATCAGGCTTTGCAAGCAAATGTCTCAACGACTGAGCAGTCTCTCTAGCCCAATGATTTCAGTTCTTTTTTTGTTTGTTTGTTTGTTTGTTTGTTTGTTTGTTTGTTTGAGGTAGGGTCTCACTCTAGCCCAGGCTGACCTGGAATTCACTATGTAGTCTCAGGGTGGCCTCGAACTCATGGCGATCCTCCTACCTCTGCCTCCCAAGTGCTGGGATTAAAGGCATGCACCACCACGCCCGGCTTCGATTTCAGTTCTCTTAATCACGTCTTTAAATGTGTATCTATATATGTAATTAAATATATTTGGGGGGGGAAACAGTGTGTCTAAGCCCAGGCTAGCCTCAAACCCAAGATCCATTCATTTCAGTCTCCTGGGGCTTGGGATTACATATGTGTACCACCTCTCCCATCTCATTACATACATCTCACACATATCTCTGTATGCATTAGTAATACATCACAGATATTGTAAACTAGGCTTGATTTAAAAGTGTTCTAGCCAGGCACGGTGGTGCACGCCTTTAGTCCCAGCACTCGGGAGGCAGAGGTAGGAGGATCACCGTGAGTTCAAGGCCACCCTGAGACTCCATAGTGAATTCCCAAGTCAGCCTGGGCTAGAGTGAGACCCTACCTCGAAAAACCAAAAAATAAAATAAAATAAAAGTGTTCTACACTATCCTTCAGGATTTACTTGTGAATGCTTCTAGCTTCAGGCTCACCTACAGGCAGTACCCCTTTCAGACTTTTTATTTAGTAGGGCTGTATTTCAAAAACAGTTTAACAATGGATTGCAAACTATGTCATCTGCAAACCTGAAACAAAAAGGAAAATGCCATTAGCTTTTCTTTGAAGTCATAACCTCCTACTCTAGACTGAGAGATGACTAAGGGAAGGTTCTGGAGAGGACGACATCCTTCACTCTGCTAAAAGCTTACAAGAGAGGCCTGCAGAGCTGGCTCAGCAGTTAAGGCACTTACCTTGCAGAGCCTAGTGCCTTGGGTTCAACTCCCCTGTACCCACATAAAGCCAGATGCACAAGGTGGCACATGCATCTGAAGTTCATTTGCAGTGGCTGGCGGCCCTGGCGCGCCCATTCTCTCTGTCTCTGTTTTATCTGTCTCTGTTTGCAGATAACTAAATAATAAGATTTTTAAAGTACTTATAAGAAAGGGCCATCATACATATCTCCTCTTCCACCTTTCTGTCCATCTTACCAAGCCAAGTGCCAAGAAGGAAAAAACAAGTTTGCTATCTCACTCTCCAAAAAGTTCCTAGTTGATAAGGAATGTAAACCAGAGAAAATTCTGGAAGCCAACTTTCCAGAAAACTAGTAAGGCTAGGAAACCATAAACTGAGAACAACAGGGAGAGAACTGGTCTCCTGTTCTGCCTACTGCATTATCCAGTGTTGCCCGAAGCAAGTTCAGAGCAGTAAGTCACACTGGGCCCTGGAAGTGCCTTGCCTAATTCTACAGCTCAGATGAGCTGGCCTGTACTTCCCATAATTTGTATTTCCAAAGGAATTTTCTTATCAGCTCTTGAGAATAGTACAAGCCTATGGACCAAGTATGGTGGCACGCACCTTTAATCCCAGCACTTGGGAGGCTGAGGAAGGAGGATCCCCATGAGTTGAGGCCAGCCTGGTGCTACAGAGAGAGTTCCAGGTAAGCCTGGGCTTGAAGAAAAAAAAAAAAAAAAACCACAAGCCTGCGCCCATGCCCTTGAGTGGATTATTGAGAACAGTGTGGGTGCGGATCCAATCCCAAAGGCTCTGATGAGCAGGCTGAGGATGTTTTCCCATGGAGACCCAACCCTCTGGCCCTGCCCCTCCTGCTTTTTTTTCTGCAGGATAAACAGAAAGCAGAGACCAAGCTCCCAGCAGGATGACCCAAAGGTGACCCTTGGACTGACCTAACACTCTGGTCACTCTCACCGACAGGTTTGTTTATCTTGGAACCCCGGAGCCTCGATGCGCAAAAGCTCAGGCCCTGGACCCGAAGTCCTCGGGAGCGAGGGGTCAGTCACGGCTTAAGTGCGTGTTGGATGGCCACACGATAGCCTAAGTTTATTTACCAAAACCTGATGTTTATGCTGTCCCGCCATGAGCAGGGGCCGTGGGTGCTGAGCTGAGTAAGCGGGGAGCCAACCAGACGTCTCCACCAGGCATTAGCCCTCACCCCACGTAATTATCAGAGGGCACCATGGCACACCTCTCTGCCTCAGCCCCTCGGTGATTAAAGGGTCCCTGTCCATCTAATTTTGGCCCCTCCATCCAAAAGAGGGGTCGGCGGTCAGGCCATTTCCCAAGAGCTTGTTTTAATGAGACATAACCCAGCTACATCTGATGCAAAGAGGAAGTTTTAGCTTCTGACCCCCGGGTGTGTAACATCGCAAAGTGGCCACGGCAAAGTTCACAAGGGACATGACACCGTGATATTTACCGAGAGAAAGACACATGCTGGCCCAAGCTGTGCATAGAGTGATGATGAGCAAATCCAAAAACGAAATGGGAATCAAAAGTTGACTGAAGGGCTGGAGAGATGGCTTAGAGGTTAAGCGCTTGCCTGTGAAGCCTAAGGACCCCAGTTCGAGGCTCAGTTCCCCAGGTCCCACGTTAGCCAGATGCACAAGGGGGTGCACGCGTCTGGAGTTCATTTGCAGGGGCTGGAGACCCTTGGCGCACCCATTCTCTCTCTCTCTCTCTCTCTCTCTCTCTCTCTCTCTCTCTCCCTCTTTCTCTCTCTGTCTGTCACTCTCAAATAAATAAATAAAAATAAACATAAAATTAAAAGTTGGCCGAAGCCGGGCATGGTGGTGCACGCCTTTAATCCCAGGTTGAGGATGTGGGAGGCAGAGGTAGGAGGATCATCATGAGTTCGAGGCCACCCTGACAGTACAAAGTGAATTCCGGGTCAGCCTGGGCTAGAGTGAGATCCTACCTTGATACAACAAACCAAAAAACAAAGTTGACTGAAGGGGCTAGAGAGATGGCTTAGCAGTTAAGGCACTTTCCTATGAAGCCTAATGACCTGGGTTCAATTCCCCAGCACCCACGTAAGCCAGATGCACAAGGTGGCACATGCATCAGGAGTTTGTTTGCAGTGGCTAGAGGCTTTGATGTGCCCATTCTCTTTCTTTCTCCCTCTCCCCCTTCACTCTCTTCCTCTTTATCTCCTTCTCTCAAATAAATAAATAAATATGATTTTTAAAAAACTGGAGTTAAAGTGTGACTCAATGGTAGAACCTATGCTTAGCATGTATAACATCATGGGTTCAATCCCCAGCACTGGAATCAAATAAACTTTCACTGAGATACTTCTTCTGTGTTTTTCAAAATTCTTTTAGTTTAATTATATACAACTAATAGGAGATAACGTGACCTTCTGGATGTGTAAGCCTTGTGTAATGCTTAATTCTTGATAATTGGCATATCTTCCACCTCAAATATCTTTTAAAGATTTTTATTTTTTAAAATGTATTTATTAGAGACAGAGAGAGGGAGCCACTGCAAACGAACTCCAGGTGCATGTGCCACCGGCTTACATGGGACCTGGAGAATTGAACCTGGGTCCTTAGGCTTCACAGACAAGCACCTTAACCACTAAGCCATCTCTCCAGCCCTCCACCATTTCCTTTAAGGATGCCTTTTTGAAATGACTACCGAAGGTACACATGAATGTCTACATAAATGAGGCCAAATCAAGAAAGCTGGCAAGGGTGGTTAGAGAAGTGAGCTCTCTCCCCCTCCAAGCAGATTTAAAGTTACTCTGAGTCCTCAAGGAATGCTTTTATTTGGCCGACAGACCTGATCTTGCAGCCAGTGGCTCATGCAAAAAGGACTCTCCTCCTCTATCCCATTAAGGCCCCGCTGGTCAGTGACCACAGGGCCTCCCATTATCAGCCTCGGCTTAAGTAAACCTTCTGCCCCTGCACCCATCGCTTCTCTGCAAGCTGCAGGCCCATCCATCAATGTCACCTTGGCAGAGTGGCCGCCATGACAGTTCACGATCATTAACCAACCCTGGCGTGCTTTGTGTTAAAGTGAAGACACATCAAACGCAGCCACTCCGCGGGGCCTTAAAGTTACAGGAGACAGAGATGAGCCAGGGGTGAGCGCGGCCAAACTTGGCACACAGCTTTGACAAAAAGTGAAAAATGGGCCCTGGGCCAAAAAAAAAAATCTCCGGATTCCTCCCCCCACCCAAGCCTCAAATGGGAACAGAGGGAAAAGAGATACTGGGGGTGTGGGTCCAAAAAGAAGCGAGAGGGCTGGAGAGATGACTTAGCGGTTAAGGCGCTTGCCCGAGAAGCCTAAGGAGCCAGGTTCAATTCCCCAGTGCCGACGTAAGCCAGATGCACACAGTGGCACAATTTGTTTGCTGTGGCTGGAGGCACTGGTGCACCCATTCTCTTTCTCTCGCTTGCTAAATAAAATAATTAGTAAGAAGAAGAGCCAGAGGGATGACTAATTTAGTAACTCGCTTTCCACACAAGCATGAGGACCTGGGTGCGACTCCCCAGCACCCACGTCAAAGCTGGATGTGACGGTGTGTGCCAGCAATCCCAGCAGCGATGAGGTGGGAGGACCCTCGAGGCTCAATAGTCAGTGAGCTCCAGGCTCAGCAAGACCTTGTCTCAAAAAGTGAGGTGGAAGGCTGGAGAGATGGCTTAGCGGTTAAGCCCTTGCCTGTGAAGCCTAAGGACCCCAGTTCGAGGCTCAGTTCCCCAGGTCCCACGTTAGCCAGATGCACAAGGGGGCGCACGCGTCTGGAGTTCGTTTGCAGAGGCTGGAAGCCCTGGCGCGCCCATTCTCTCTCTCTCTCCCTCTATCTGTCTTTCTCTCTGTGTCTGTCGCTCTCAAATAAATAAATAAATAATTTTTTTTTTTTTTTTAAAGTGAGGTGGAGCCCAGCATGGTGGCGCAGGCCTTTAATCCCAGCACTCAGGAGGCAAATGCAGGAGGATCGCCGTGAGTTCAAGGCCACCCTGAGACTCCATAGGGAATTCCAGGTCAGCCTGGGCTAGAGTGAGACCCTACCTCGAGGAAAAAAAAAAAGTGAGGTGGAGAGCCAGGGGTGGCTGTGCACTCCTTTAATCCCAGCATTCCAGAAGCAGAGGTAGGAGGATCGCTGTGAGCTCAAAACTAGCCTCAGACTACATAGTGAATCTCAGACCAGCCTGAGACCCTACCTTAACCCCCCCCCAAAAAAAATGGAATAAAACAAGTAAGGTGAACAGCAATTGAAGAGGGCACCCAGTATAGAGCTCTGCCACACAATGCACCCATCCACACACCACACACGAACACACACGAGCACACATCACATACAATCTCCCAAAATAAAAAATAAGAAATTGAGCCAGGAGTGGTGGTTCACAAAAGAATCACTGTGAGTTTGAGGCCAGCATGGAGTTACAGAGTTCCAGATCAACCTGGGCTAGAGTGAGACCCTATCCCAAAATATAAAAATAAAAATAAGGGCTGGAGAGATGGCTTAGTGGTTATGCGCTTGCCTGTGAAGCCTAAGGACCCGGGTTCGAGGCTCGGTTCCCCAGGTCCCACATTAGCCAGATGCACAAGGGGGCGCACGCGTCTGGAGTTCGTTTGCAGTGGCTGGAAGCCCGGGCGCGCCCATTCTCTCTCTCTCTCCCTCCCTCTTTCTCCATCTGTTGCTCTCAAATAAATAAATAAAAATAAACAAAAAAAATTAAAAAAAAAAAAAACCAGGCATGGTGGTGCTTGTCTTTAATCCCAGCGCTAGGGAGCGTGAGGTAGGAGGATCGCCGTGAGTTCTAGGAAAGCCTGAGATTAATTCCAGGTAAGCTTTAGCTAGAGCAAGACCTACCTTGAAAAACCCTAAAATAAAAACCCAAAAATTACAAGGAGGATCGCCGTGAGTTCAAGGCCACCCTGAGACTACAAAGTGAATTCCAGGTCAACCTGGGTTAGAGTGAGACCCGACTTCAAAAAAAAAAAAAAGAAAAGAAAAAGAAAAAAAGAAAGAAAGAAAGAAAGAAAGAAAGAAAGAAAGAAAGAAAGAAAGAAAGAAAGAAAGAAAAAGAAAAGGGGGCTGGAGAGATGGCTTAGCGGTTAAGCGCTTGCCTGTGAAGCCTAAGGACCCCGGTTCGAGGCTCGGTTCCCCAGGTCCCACGTTAGCCAGATGCACAAGGGGGCGCACGCGTCTGGAGTTCGTTTGCAGAGGCTGGAAGCCCTGGCGCGCCCATTCTCTCTCTCCCTCTATCTGTCTTTCTATCTGTGTCTGTCACTCTCAAATAAATAAATAAATAAAATTTAAAAAAAAAAAAAAAAGAAAAGGAAAGAGAAACACAATAGTTTGTCACTGCTCCACCACCAGAAGGAATAGGCATGTGTACCCATCTGTTCTTCCTTCCTCTGGGTGGCAGGCATTGAGTGATGACACCTCAGAGTGATGAAGAACCAAAAGCAAGGGGCTGGAGAGATGGCTCAGTGGTTAAGGCGCTGGCCTGCAAAGTCTAAGGACCCAAGTTCGATTCCCCAGTACCCACATAAGCCAGATGCACAAGGTAATAACACATGTGTCTGGAGTTCATGTGCACTGGCTAGAGACCCTGGTGTGCCCATTCTTTCTTTCCCTCTCTGCTTGCAAATAAATTTTAAGTTTTTTAATATTTTATTTTTACTTATTTATTTGACAGAGAAAGAGGGAGAGAGAGAGAGGAAGAGAATGGGCACGTCAGGGCCTTCAGTCACTGCAAACAAACTCCAGATGCATGCGGCCCCTTGTGCATCTGGCTAACGTGGATACTGAGGAGTCAAACCTGGGTCCTTTGGCTTTGTAGGCAAAGAGATGAGCCAGGGGTAAGCGCAGCTAACCTTAACCACTAAGCCATCCCTCCAGCCCATTAAAAGTTATTTTTTAAAGAACCATATGCAGTGGGTTTTTTGTTTGTTCGTTTGTTTGTTTTTGCTTTGTTTTGTTTTGTTTTTTGAAGTAAGATCTCACTCTGGCCCAGGCTAACCTGGAATTCACTATGTAATGTCAGGTGGCCTCGAACTAACGAATTCATGGTGGTCCTCCTTCCTCTGCTTCTCCAGTGCTGGGATTAAAGGTGTGTACCACCACACCCGGCCAAATGCAGTTTTTAGCACTCCTTTTTAAGTATTTATTTTTATTTATTTATTCATTTGAGAGATAGAGGAAGAGGGAGCAGAGAGAGAGCATGTGTGCTCCAGGGTCTTCAGCCGCTGCAAATGAACTCCAGATGCATGCATCACTTTGTGCATCTGGCTTATGTGAGTCCTGAGGAATGGAATCTGGGTCCTTTGGCTTTGCAGGCAAGTGCCTTAACCGCTAAGCCATCTCTCCAGCCACTTTGTGCATCTGGCTTATGTGGACCTTGGGAAATCAAGCCTGGGTCCTTTGGCTTAGAGGGCAACTGCTTTAGCCACTGAGCCTTCTCTCCTGCCCAGTGTTCGTAACTCTTTAGGCTCTCAGGCCTACCAAGAGAGACAAGGTATCTGCAATGGGGTAGGCAGGGACGCAAGGAGTAGAGATGAGGAACAGAGAGGCCTTCCAGGCGAGGTAAGCGGCCAACTGGCCACACTTGAGGTCCGAGCAAGAGTTCAAGAGAGAAGGGTGACCGTTGGTGCAAAGGAAGAAAGTGAATGACAACCAGCATTCATGACGCACTCCCAAGCAGGACGCCCAGCCGTAGGGAACCATTAAGCATTTGAGATGAGACATGTCCTGAAAAGAGAGAAGAAAAGACGGCTTCAGTGATTCCAAATGAAGGCAAAAATGTGCCGCTGTCGCTATCGGAGCCGGGCTTGGTGGCACGCGACTTTCATCCCAGCACTCGGGAGGAGGCAGAGGTAGGAGGATCAGCATGAGTTCGAGACCACCCTGAGACTCCATAGTGAATTCCAGGTCAGCCTGGACTAGAGCAAGAACCTAGCTCAAAAAATAAAATAAAAATAAATAAATAAATAAGTGCCGCTATGTAATTTCTACATGAATTACATGTTGGAGGATGATGTGTTACACACAAGAGGATCAATAGGAACTACCACTTAAATTAATTTTACCTGGGCTGGAGTGATGGCTTGGCCATTAAGGCATTTGACTGCAAAGCCTAAGGACCCAGATGAGATTACCCAGAATGCACATAGTGACACATGGCGTCAGTTTGCAGTGGCTAGAGGCCCTGGCATGCCCATCCTTTCTTTCCCCCCCCCTCTCTCTCTCATAAATAAATACTTATTTATAATAATAAGTTATATAATAAGTATAAATAAATAAGTTATAAGTTATTTACTTATCTTTGAGAGAGGGAGGGAGGGAGAAATTGGGCTCACTAGCCACTGTAAACAAACTCCAGACACATGTGGCCCCTTGTACATCTGGCTTACATGGGTACTGGAGAATCGATCCTAGGTCCTTAGGCTTCATAGGCAAGTGCCTTAACCACTGAACAATTTTGCCAGCCCAAAATATATACATTTTTTTTTTAGCCTTTAAATTAGCTGGGCGTAGTGGCACACACCTTTAATCCAGCACTGGGCAGGCAGAGGTAGGAGGATCGCCATGAGTTCCAAGAGACCCTGAGACTACATACATAGTGAGTTTCAGGTCAGCCTGGGCTAGAGTGAAACCTTACCTCTAACCCAGATGTGCAAAGGAGAGGCGAGCTCAAAAAAATCACAAGTGCCCACTAGGTGGCGCAAGCATCTGGAGTTTGATTGCAGTGGCTGAGGTCCTGGAGTGCCAATTCGCTACCTACCCTCTCTCTGCGTGTCTCTCTGGCTGTCTTGAAAAGAAAAGAAGAGAAAGAGAGGAGGAGAGAGGAGGGGAGGGGAGGGGAGGGGAGGGGAGGGGAGGGGGGAGGGGAGGGGAGGGGAGGGGAGGGGAGGGGAGGGGAGGAGGAAAGAAAGAAAAGAGCAATCAAACAAATAGGATGATAACTTAAGAATCATTTCACCCTGACCACAATCCTTCCATTATTCCCCACCTATCATAATATTCTTAGAATCCAGAGAGGAACTCCAGTCATCACAATATAGATGTGTGTTAATCTCTTCTTTTAGCTGTGTTGTATATGAGGTTAATAGGATTTTGCTGAAGAAGGATTTTTGCTCCTTAAAATCACATTTAAAGCTGGGCGTGGTGGCACACGCCTTTAATCCCAGCACTCAGGAGGCAAAGGTAGGAGGATCACTGTGAGTTCGAGGCCACCCTGAGACTACAGAGTGAATTCCAGGTCAGCCTGGGATACAGTGAGACCCTACCTCGGAAAACCAAAAAGGAAAAAAAAATCACATTTAAAAGTACTTACAAGCTGGGCAGGGTGGTGCAGGCTTTTAGTCCCAGGACTTGGGAGACCATGATAGGAGGATTACCATGAGTTTGAGGCCACCCTGAGAAGATTACACAGTGAATTCCAGGTCAGCCTGGGCTAGAGTGAAACCCTACCTCAAAAAAAAAAAAAAAAAGGAAAAAACCCTAATTATTACTATACAGTTTGAATTCTAAAATCCTCTGGCTTGAGAGTATAATCATACTGTTTAATTCTGCTTTTCCACTGTATTGCCAACCATCATTTGATTTATCTGATGGGAAATTCTCCACCAAGACTCAGGCCCTTCATTACAATTTTGCTCCTATGGGAAAAGATGAGTTGTTTGACCGATGGTCACTTGACAGCATTAAGCAGCTCCCCAAGTACAACATGGGCAGCGGCACTGTGTTTGCTTTATATGTATTTATGAATACAATGGAAACATGGTTCTCTTTTTTCAGAGAAGAACTAGGCCTCCTCCTGTTTAGCTGCATGATGGCTTTTGCTCTACCTTGTGCAAATCCCCGTCCTAGCCTTTCAGTAGTTCAGTGGCCTTAAGCACATCGTTTAGCTCCTCAGTTTCTACAGGTGGAACACGGAAGGAGTGAGATCTTCATGACAACCAACTGTGTGTAAAGGTTCTTAGCTCAGCTCTTTGAATATAATATACATAAAAATAAAATTGTTCATTTTTATTTATTTATTTGAGAGTGACAGAAATAGAGAGGCAGAGAGAGAGAGAATGGGCGCGCCAGGGCTTCCAGCCACTGCAAAGAAACTCCAGACGCGTGCGCCCCCTTGTGCATCTGGCTAACGTGGGTCCTGGGGAATCAAACCTTGAACCGGGGTCCTTAGGCTTCACAGGTAAGCACTTAGCCGCTAAGCCATCTCTCTAGCCCGAAATTTTTATTTTATTTTATTTATTTATTTATTTGAGAGGGCCAGAGAGGGAAAGAGGCAGAGAGAGAGAAAATAGGCACACCAGAGCCTCCAGCCACTGTAAACAAACTCCAGATGCATGCACAACTTTGTGTATCTGGCTTATGTGGGTTCTGGGGAATCGAACCAAGGTCCTTTGGCTTTGCAGGTAAATGCCTTAACCACTAAGCCATTTTTCCAGCCCCTAATTTTTCTTTATTACTTCCATAACTATATTCATAGTTACTGACTTCCATTAGGTATAGGACATAAAAATATCATTGCCTATTCACAAGACTTTTATGGATTAAATGAAACAACGCATGTTAAGTTTTTATAGCTGGGCACAGTAATCCCTCAGTATCTGCTTGTGATACACATTTTTTTAAATATAGCAATGTTTATCTTTTATGGCTTGCCAATTCTATGCCAAATATTTTTGGCATGTTAACTTCAGTCACTTTGAAATCCCACAAATGAGATATATCATTTTGGAACCAATATAATCTTGAACCTTTAAACTGTAGTGGAATGATGTCATTATTGGATACTTACAGCGTTTAAGTCTAATCGTATTATCAAGTTAAAATTCTTTTCTGGTTGATGTTTCTGTTTGCTCTTAAGATCAAGTCTGGGTATTTACTTAGTCCAGGCTAGCCTTGAAGTTGGTCTTCTTTCCTTAGCCTCCAAAGTATTGGAATTACAGAGGTGAGTGTGTGTGTGTATGTGTGTGTACATATCTTGCTTCAAGTTCAAGTTATTTTGTTGTTTGTTTTCTGAGATAGAGTCTCACAATGTAGCCCAGACCACTCAAAATCCTGAACCACTGCACCTCCTTAATTTAGACCCTCAAAACGCCCCGTGTGATGACATACACCTATAACCCCAGCACTCCAAAGACTGAGGCAGGAGGACCTTAAGTTCCAGACCAGCCTGAGGTAGATAAAAATTTTAGAGGCTGGAAAGTCAGCACAGAGGTAAAAGACACTTGCTTACAAAGCCTGCCAACCCAGGTTCAATTCCCAAGCTGCCCACATAAGCCAGTCACAAAAAAAAAAAGTGGTGCGAGCATCTGCCATTAATTTACAGAGGCAAGAAGCCTTTGCACACACACATGTTAATAAATAAATAAATTTTAAAACAGATTTTATTTCATTATTTGTAAGAGAGAGGGAGAGAAAGAAAGAAAGTGCAGGTGTAAGAGACCTCTTGCTTTATGTGGGTAACAGGGACTCAAACCTGGACCATCAGGCTTTGCAAGCAAGTGCCTGTAACTGCTGAGCCATCATCCCCTTACCCAGAAATAAACTTAAAAAAATATATTTTTAGTGGGCTGGAGAGATGTCTTAGTGGCTAAGTGTGTACCTGTGAAGCCTAAAGACCCTGGTTCAAGGCTTGATTCCCCAGGACCCACATAAGCCAGATGCACAAGGCGGCACATGCATCTGGAGTTCATTTGCAGTGGCTGGAGGCCCTGGCATGCCCATTCTCTCTCTCTCTGCCTCTTTTTCTCTCTGTCTGTCTGTTGCTCCCAAATAAATAAATAAAAACAAACAAAAATATATTTTTAGGCTGGGCATGGTGGCTCAAATTTTTATTCCCAACACTAGGGAGGCAGAGGTAAGAGAATCTTCATGAGTTTGAGGCCATCCTGAGACTACATAGTGAATTCCAGGTCCAGCAAAGGCTAGATAGAGTGAGACCCTACCTCAAAAAAAAAAAAGAAAAGAAAAGAAAATATTTTAATGGTTATTTATGTGTTTGAGAGAGAGGAGGAGAGAAAACAGGTGTGCCAGACCCTGCAAACAAATGACAGCTGTATCACTTTGTGCACCTGGCTTTATGTGGGTCCTGGAGAATTGAACCTAGGCCTTTAGGCTTTGCAGGCAACTACCTTTAACCAATGAGCCATCTCTCCATAATAAAATAAAACCCTCATCCTGGGGACTGTGGAGATAGATAGCTCACGTGGTGAAGTGCTTGCCTGGCAATCAATCTCCAGTGCCCATGTGAAATAACAGGCACGCTGCTACTTACACAACAAGGCCTCCACATACCCACACACACGTGCACCTCCACACACATATATGCACACATGGAAGACATACGCCACAGAAAACAAACCCACATCATACCTAAGACCAAAGCAATTTCCAGGCTCTGTCATGCAGCCCAAGGAACTGAGTGTGTGAGTTAGCTAGGGACGGAACTGGGTCTCCTTTTGCAAGCCCCTATCCGCACACCACCTGGACCACAGGCCTCTAGGCTCGGGAAAGCGATGCCAGGTGCTGGCTCTGGCAAGATCACTCAGTGGCCTCTCAGGTGCTACAGGGCAGAAACTGGAGTCATTGGGGAAGTGAGCAGTGACTCCCCGTATCTCAAGGGTCCACACATCTGCTGGGCAGAGGCACTGCACAGCCCAGGGACCTGTGTGTCCCCCTTGCTGAGCTTTACATGGTATAAAGTAGCTTATACAATTAGTTCCTGGTGCTGGGAAGTCTGTTTTGCATACTAGCAGGAAAAGACCACTTTCTTAAAAAATAAATAAAAAAATTTTTTTTTTTTGAGGTAGAGTCTCGCTCTAGTCCAAGCTGACCTGGAATTCACTATGGAGTCTCAGGATGGCTTCGAACTCACAGCGATCTTTCTACCTCTGCCTCCCGAGTGCTGGGATTAAAAGCGTGTGCCACCGCACCCGGCTTTAATTTATTTGTTTGAGAGAGAGAGAGGCAGACATAGAGAGAGAGAGAGAATGTATGGGTGTACCAAAGCATCCTGCCACCACCACGAGAACTCCAAATGCATGCCCCACTTTGTGCATCTGGCTTTACAAGGGTACTAGGGAACTGAACCTGGGCTGTTAGGCTTTGCAAGAAATGTCTTTAACCACTGCGCCATCTCTCCAGTCCAAGACCACCCTTTTTCTCTGGGCACTCTGTAGGGTGAAGAATAGACTGCCTCCCTTGGAACCAGTGGATCATCAGTTAACTGAAGACCTGGACTTCCCAGCGTTCAAATAAAGTCAGCTAAGTGTGGGAATGGATGGCAGTTAAGTAATAATTAGGATGCCTGGCCCCAGATTTCTATTTATTTATTTATTTATTTGAGCGACAGACAGAGAGAGAAAGAGGCAGATACAGAGAGAGAATGGGCGAGCCAGGGCCTCCAGCCACTGCAAATGAACTCCAGACGCGTGCGCCCCCTTGTGCATCTGGCTAACGTGGGTCCTGGGGAATTGAGCCTTGAAATGGGGTCCTCAGGCCTCACAGGCAAGCACTTAACAGCTAAGCCATCTCTCCGGCCCTCACCCCAGGTTTTATTCGAATACTACCCCAAGGACAGGCATGCCACGTGCTGAGCTCAATAAATGCACCTGGTGACCCTGACCAAAGGCACAGCGAAGGGGAGAGGTTGTCTCTTCCCTTCTGCGGGTCCCCAGCAACTGGGGCTGAAGAAATGCATGTGACAACGTGGAAAGTGAGCAGCTTAAAACCCGATCTTGGGAAATCCGAATCCGAAAAGAGAAGTGTCAAGTTTCTGAATGAGCGACGACGAGACGTTTGTTGACATTGTAACATTATATTTTGGCATTTCCCCAGCGCCATTATTAATGGAGTTGTACTTCTAAGCCTGGATTTATGCATGTTTGCGCCTTTATCCCGAAGGGGTTTTCACAAACTCTAAGAACATCCCAAGAGGCACAGAAGTGTTCTCACCATTTTTTCCAGCAATTCAG
Source organism: Jaculus jaculus (assembly GCF_020740685.1). Classification (NCBI taxonomy): domain Eukaryota; kingdom Metazoa; phylum Chordata; class Mammalia; order Rodentia; family Dipodidae; genus Jaculus; species Jaculus jaculus. Next base: position 22,457,375 of record NC_059116.1, on the reverse strand, counting down.
GCCTAGTGGGAACAGGCTGGCCAGTTCACTGACTGGGGAAACGGGAGAGCCAGAGGGAGATAAAGGGAGTCTGCCTGTGGGTGGGGGGAAGCATCCACAGCACCCCTCTGCCTTTTCACAACCAGAACACAGGGAGGAGAGGTTAAAAGGTCAGGAGGTGAAAGCTGCCTCTCTCTCTGGCAGCCTGGTCCAGGAACCGTTTCTCCTATTGGACCAACTTGGGGGAAAACAAAGGAAGCCATATAAAAATGGCTTCCTGGGAGCTGGAGAGATGGCTCCGCGGTTAAGGTGCTTGCCTACAACTCCTAACGACCTGGGTTCAAATCCCCTGTACCCACATAAAGCCAGATACACAAAGTGGCATATGCATCTGGTGTTCATTTGTAATGCCTGGGGGCCCTGGCTCTTCTCTCTCTCCCCCTCTCTCTCTCTCCTTGCAAATAAATATTTTTTTTAAATTTTTTATTTATTTATTTGAGAGTGACAGACACAGAGAGAAAGACAGATAGAGGGAGAGAGAGAGAGAATGGGCGCACCAGGGCTTCCAGCCTCTGCAAACGAACTCCAGACGCGTGCGGCCCCTTGTGCATCTGGCTAACGTGGGACCTGGGGAACCGAGCCTCGAACCGGGGTCCTTAGGCTTCACAGGCAAGCGCTTAACTGCTAAGCCATCTCTCCAGCCCAAATATTTTTTTTTTAATGGCTTCCTTACATTGCCTATGCCACTATGCTAGTGTTGGGTAAACAAATAGGTATATAACCAATTTTTTTTGTTCATTTTTATTTATTTATTTGAGAGCGACAGACAGAGAGCAAAAGAGGCAGATAGAGAAAGAGAGAGAGAGAGAGAATGGGCGCGCCAGGGCCTCCAGCCACTACAAACGAACTCCAGACGTGTGCACCCCCTTGTGTATCTGGCCAATGTGGGTCCTGGGGAATCAACCCTCAAACAGTGGAGTGGGGGAGGTCCTTAGGCTTTACAGGCAAGCGCTTAACTGCTAAGCCATCTCTCCAGCCCTATATAACCATTTCGTAAGAGATTTGGTATTGGCTACCAAAATGTAAATATGTGTTTCTTTTCCTAGTTTGGTTTGTTTCTTTTGCTTTTTTTTTTTTTTTGTCAAATATTTTATTTATTTGAGAGAGAGAAGGAGAGAGAAAGAAGTAAATAGTGAGAGAGAGAGAGAGAGTATGGGCACACCAGGACCTCCAGCCATTGCAAAGGGACTCCAGACACATGTGCCCACCGTGTGCATCTGGCTTTACATGGGTACTGGGGAACTGAACCTGGGTCCTTTGGCTTTGTTGCCAAGTGTCTTAACCCCTAAGCAATCTCTCCAGGCCCCATGTTTTGCTTTTTTTAAAAAAACATAGGATCTCATGTAGCCCAGGAGGAACTCACTACGTGGCTAATCTTGAACTCCCAACCCTTTTGCCTCCACCTCCCAAGGGCTGGGAGGACCAGCGTGTAGCTTCTGTGCCTGGATACAAATGTGTGTTTCCCATAACTCAGCGATTCCTCAAGAAATTCACTGCAACAGAATACTCCACTACCAAATAGGATCTTCCTGCAGCATTTTTGTTTGCTGTAGCAACTTTTTATAAAAAGCAAAACCTAGAAACCATCGAAATGCTTGTCCAGTAAAAGAGCTGTGAAATAAAGGATGGAGCAGATAAAGATGATGTCCAAGGGGTGGGTGGTGGGGAGTGAATCTACAGGAAGAGACATGGAAAAATAATGGGTAGTTCTAAAACCAGTCATTCAAGGAGCGACACCATATGTATGTCAAAAGCGGGAAAGGGGACAGGGCAAAGGAGGACAGATGCCCCTGGAGGAGGGGGCGTGTGCGCATGTCCTCGGAGACTTGAGCTCCGCTGAGATGTGGAAACCACAGTGGAGGGAGCCCCCTTCTGCTGCCTCCCAAAGAGGCTTCCTGGGTTTGACTTGAGGGAGTGGGGATAAAACCGAGCAGCCCCGTAATTATGAAAGAACTCTGTAATCATGAATAAATCTTAACCCTGATCATGACACACACAGCCTTTTAACCGCTCACACACCTGCTGTTCCTTGCTTGATTTTTCTTTGTTTGTTTTTTGTCGTTTTAGCTTTTGTTTCTAGGGTCTCACTCCAGCCCAGGTTGACCTGGAATTCACTATGGAGTCTCTGGGTGGCCTCGAACTCACTGCGATCCTCCTACCTCTGCCTCCCAAGTGCTGGATTAAAGGCATGCGCCACCACGCCTGGCTTGGCTTTGTGTGTGTGTGTGTGTGTGTGTGTGTGTGTGTGTGTGTGTGTGTTTAAATAATGCAATAAAAATTCTCAAACTGAGCATGGTGGCTCACGCCTTTAATCCCAGCACTCGGGAGGCAGAGGTAGGAGGATCACCGTGAGTTCGAGGCCACCCTGAGACTCCATAGTGAATCCCAGGTCAGCTTGGGCCGGAGTGAGACCTTATCTCAAAAAAAAAAAAAAAAAAAAAAGCATTCTTAAACTCACCACCCAAAATAAAAAAGCAAGGAGACTGAGCAAGAGGCAAGAGTCTTCAGCGAACCACGTGGCCTTCTGAGGCCCTCTTCCTGACCATCTCAGCTCCTTGCTCAGCCAGCCCAGCTTTTCTTTCCTTTTATTTGCTTGGTTTGGGTTGGGTTTGGGTTGAGAGTGGAGCTTAAACCCCGAGCTTTATGCAGGCGAAGCCCAGGTTCTACCACTGACTCACTCTCTTCCTTCCATTCTGTTAGTGGCCATATTGAACATGGATTTTTGAAGTATGTGTTTCTATTTCAGTTGATTTTGGTTTTATTGTTGTTGTGTTGTTTTGTTTTGTTTTGTTTTTGTTTTTCGAGGTAGGGTTTCACTCTAGCTCAGGCTGACCTGGAATTCACTCTGTAGTCTCAGGCTGGCCTCGAACTCAGGGCAATCCCCCTACCTCTGCCTCCCGAGGGCTGGGATTAAAGGTATGTGTATATATATATATATATATATATATATATATATAATTTATAATTTATTTGTTTGTTTATTTTATACAGAGAAAGAGGCAGAGAAGGAGAGAATGGGCATGTCAGGGCCTTCAGCCACTGCAAATGAACTCCAGATGCATGTGCCTCCTTGTGTATCTGGCTAATGTGGGTCCTGGAGAATTGAACCAGGAATTCTTTGGCCTTGCAGGCAAATGCCTTAACCACTAAGCCATCTCTTCAGCCCCCAACCCTGCTTTTTTTAAAGGCAATGTCTTTAAATTCGAACCGAGATGAATGGGGGCAGGGGGAGGCTGGAGAGATGGCTTAGATAGGTTAAAGCACTTGCCTGCAAAGACAAAGGACCCAGGTTCGATTCCCCAGTACCCATGTAAAGCCGGATGCATATGGTGGTGCACGCATCTGGAGTTTGTTTGCAGTGGCTAGAGGCCCTGGTGTGCCCATTCTCTCCCTCCCTGCCTCTTCTCTCTCTCTAATCAATAAATAAAACTTATTAAAAATGAAAGCCAGGCGTGGTGGCGCACGCCTTTAATCCCAGCACTCAGGAGGCAGAGGTAGTAGGATTGCCTTGAGTTCGAGGCCACCTGAGACTCCATAGTGAATTCCAGGTCAGCCTGGGCTAGAGTGAGACCCTACCTCGAAAAACCAAAACAAAAGAGAGAGAGAGATGAATGGGAGGAGAAAACACACTATTCCTAGAGTATCCATTTCAGACCTGCTCCAGAACAAACCACTGTAAGCTCCTGACCACTCCTCACCTCATCCTGCGAGGGTGCCATGTCCAGGCGCCCAGGAAACCATGCACACCCACCCCCAACCTTCCCTCACTCCAATCTGCGGGGACCACATCTCATTCTTACCAAGATGTATCCCAGCACATGTGAAGTGGAGACAGGATGACGTGCAGCTGAAGGTCAGCCCTGGCTACATAGCAAGTTAGAGGCCGGCCTGGATTGCATGAAAACTTGTCTTTAAAAAAGAAGAAAAAAGCTGGGAATGGTAGCACATGCCTTTGATCCCAGCACTAGGGAGGCAGAGGTAAGAGGAGGATCGCCGTGAGTTCAAAGCCACCCTGAGACTGCATAGTGAATTCCAGGTCAGCCTGAGCTAGAGTGAGACCCTACCTCAAAAAAAAAAAAAAAAAAAAAAAAAAGGAAAAAAGGAGTAGAGATGGCTCAGAGGTCAAAGCACTTGCTTACAAAGCCTATGGACCCAGGTTTGGTTCCCCAGTACCCACATAAGCCAGATGCACAAGGTGGTACATGCATCTAGAGTTTATTTGTGGTGGCTGGAAGCCCTGGCAAGCCCATTCTCTCCCTCTCTGCCTCTTTTTCTTTCAAATAAATAAATAATAGTCAGGCAGAGTGGTGCATGCCTTTAATACCAGCACTCGGGAGGCAGAGGTAGGAGGATCGCCATGAGTTTGCAGCCACTCTGAGACTACAGAGTAAATTCCAGGTCAGCCTGAGCCAGAGTGAAACCCTGCCTCAAAAAAACAAAACAAGGGCTGGAGAGATGGCTTAGCGGTTAAGCGCTCGCCTGTGAAGCCTAAGGACCCCGGTTCGAGGCTCGGTTCCCCAGGTCCCACTTTAGCCAGATGCACAAGGGGGCGCACGCGTCTGGAGTTCGTTTGCAGAGGCTGGAAGCCCTGGTGCACCCATTCTCTCTCTTCCTCTATCTGTCTTTCTCTCTGTGTCTGTCACTCTCAAATAAATAAATAAAAATTAAAAAAAAACAAATTAAATCAAATAAATAAATAAAATATTTTTTAAAAATGAAGAAGAAGAAAATGGGCTGGGGAGATGGCTCAGTGGTTAAAGACACTTACTTACAAAGCCTGCTAGCCTAGGGTTCAATTCTCCAGTGCCCACATAATCTCACATGTTGTATAAGAATTTCATTCTTTTTGGGCTGGAGAGATGGCTTGGTGGTTAAGCGCTTGCCTGTGAAGCCTAAGGACCCCGGTTCGAGGCTCGGTTCTCCAGGTCCCACGTTAGCCAGATGCACAAGGGGGCGCACGCGTCTGGAGTTCGTTTGCAGAGGCTGGAAGCCCTGGCGCGCCCATTCTCTCTCTCTCCCTCTATCTGTCTTTCTCTCTGTGTCTGTCACTCTCAAATAAATAAATTTAAAAAAAAAATTTCATTCTTTTTAAAAGCTAAATAGTAGTTCACTGAATGTGTACACCCCATTTGCTTATCTGCTCATCTGTCTATGGTCATTTAAGTTTCTACCTTTTCCCTATTGTGAATAATGTTGCTGTGAATATAAGTGTGTGACTGAGGTTTTATTTGTTTGTTTGATTGGTTGGTTTTAGGTGTGTGTGTGTGTGTGGCAGGCATGCATTTATGCATGTTTATATGTGTGTGGGGGTGCACATTTGTGTGCATGTGCACGTGGAGGCCAGAGGTCAGTGGCTAGGGGACCCTCTGCCTCCATCTCTCCAGCACTGGAATTACAGGCAGGGTCTGCCACACCCAACATTTAACATGATGCTGGGCACTTTGGCCTCACCTAGAGAACAGCACATTTAACTTTCCTGCTTAGCTAACTATATTTCCTCAAATGACAGCAACTTTGGTCTCTACGGTCGCATTCTAGGTTTACATATCGCCACACAAAAGTGGCCCCACCCTATCCACGTGGTCTGTTTCCACATTTCGCGTGATGGTTGTTGATGATGGAAAAGCCTATTAGTAAATGATTATAAAGTACTCAGCTAATCAAAATTAGGGTTAAATAACCCCTGATAAGGCCAAGCTGTGACAAGCGTTGATAACCTGGGCCTGGAGCGGCCTCTGCGGTGCGGCCTGAGATTCCTGGACAGGTACTTGTGATACCTGTTGTCTGTGTGTCCATAGAACTCCACACTGCCTGGCTGGGCTCTGGGTGCTGAGAACTGCAGAAAGGGAGTGTGTGTGTGTGCACGCACACACACACACACACACACACACACACACCAGGTGTATTAGTCAGGGTTCTCTAGAGGAACAGAATTGCTAGAATGAATTATACTGTTGCAGTCCAGTTTGCATTGCTGTTAGAAATCACCCAACCAAGAGCAGCTTCTGGGAAAAAGAGTTTTATTTTGGCTCACAGGCTCGAGGGGAAGCTCCACGATGGCAGGGGAAAACGATGGCATGACCAGAGGGTGGACATCACCTCCTGGCCAACAGAAGGTGGACCACAGCAACAGGAGGGTGTGCCAAACACTGGCATGGGGAAACTGGCTATAAAGCCCATAAAGAAGTCCACCCCCAACAATACACTCCCTCCAGGAGGCATTAATTCCCAAATATCCATCAGCTGGAGAGCTAGCATTCACAACACCTAAGTTTATGGGGGACACCTGAATCAAACCACCACACCAGGCTAGGATCAGTTTGAGGATTGGAAGCAGAATTTATCATCCTGCCAAGCATGGTGGTGCATGCCTTTAATTCCAGCACTCGGGAGGCAGAGGCAGGAGGATCGCCATGAGTTCAAAACTATCCTGAGATGACATAGTGAATTCCAGGTTAGCCTGGACTAGAGCAAGGCACTACTTCAAGAAAAGAAAGAAAGAAAGAAAGAAAGAAAGAAAGAAAGAAAGAAAGAAAGAAAGAAAGAAAGAAAGAAAGAAAGAGGGAGAGAAAGAAAGAGAGAAAGAAAGGCAAGAGAGAGAGGGAGGGAAGGAGAGAGAGAAGAAAGAAAAAGAAAGGAAGGAAGGAAGGAAAGAAGGGAGGGAGGGAGGGAGGAAGAAAGAAAAGTTCTTTTTCAACTTACTATGGGTGGCATACACCCATAGTCCCATACTCAGGAGAATTGAGAATTCAAGGCCAGTCTGGGCTACATAGTGAAACTTTGTCCCCAAAGAGCATGTGCGCACACACACACACACACACACACACACACACACACACACACACACTAGCCTGCACTTGCTCTTCCCCATGTCTTCCTCCAGTCGCCTTCCAGGTCAGAGCTAGCAGTGTTTAGGGACAAAGAGGAAATAGCTCATCTCAGAAGGTCAGTTGACCCAACACAAGCACTGGGCAGCTTGCCTCAGTGACCTCCTAAACACCACTCACTCAACTTCGAATGGCTAGCTTTCAGGTTTTTACAAATATTTTATATATTTAATGATTTGTTTAAGAGACAGAGTAGCCGGGTGTGGTGGCGCACGCCTTTAATCCCAGCGCTCAGGAGGCAGAGGTAGGAGGATGGCCGTGAGTTTGAGGCCACCCTGGGACTCCATAGTGAATTCCAGGTCAGCCTGGGCTAGAGTGAGACCCTACCTCGAAAAACCAAAAAATAAAATAATAATAATAAACTAAAAATGACTCTGTCATTTGATTGCACTGTATTTCTGCCTCCTTCTTTGGCAAGTGGAAATAAAGTTATGGTGCTTGCTGAGCCTCTTGCCACTGCATGGTGCGGTTCAGAATTCCACAGAGGAACTCCAAAGAGCAGAGAGCCACAGGGGGTAAAAAAAAAAAGACCATGGATGCCCAGCATGGTGGCACATGCCTTTAATCCCAGCACTCGGGAGGCAGAGGTGGGAGGATCTCTGTGAATTCAAGGCCACCCTGAGACTCCATAGTGAATTCCAGGTCAGCCTGGGCTAGAGTGAGACCCCACCACGAAAAACCAAAAAAAGAGAGAGAGAATGGGCATGCCAGGACCTCTTGCTGCTGCTGAAAATGAACTGCTAGTTCTTGTGCCACTTTGTGTGTCTGGTTTTATGTGGGCACTGGGGCATCAAAACCTAGATGGCAGACCTTATAAGCAAGCACCTTTAACCACCGAACCATCTCCCCAGTTCTAAATAACCAGTTTCCAAATCCCACTCTAAACTTCAGTTTCCAAAACCTTTCCACTGCTAGATCCCTTCGATGTAGGATTACAGATTATTTTTAAACTCCATTTTCTAAAATAAGCGTATTTTAGAGCTGGGGAAATAGCTTAGCAGATAAGGCATTTGCCTGCAAAGCCAAAGGATCCCGGTTCAATTCTCCAGGACCCACATAAGCCAGCTATACAAGGGGGCGCACTCATCTGGAGTTCCTTTACAGTGGCTGGAGGCCCTGGCATGCCCATTCTCTCTCTCCCTCTCTACCTCTTTCTCTCAAATAAATAAATAAAATACATTTTAAAATAAGTGTATTTTATATTGAAAGCAAAAATACACTCTTTTTTTTTTTTTTTTTTTTTTTCTGAGGCTGGGTTTCACTCTACTCCAGGCTGACCTGGAATTCACTCTGTAGTCTCAGGGTGGCCTCAAACTCATGGTCATCCTCCTACCTCTGCCTCCCAAGTGCTGGGATTAAAGGCGTGCACCACCATGACCAGCTTCATTGGAAATCATTTGAACCTGTAAGATTCAATTTCACTGGAATTCATCACAGTAATTTTATACTACATGTGGTATGTAGTTAGTGCATTTCAGAACAAGTTTATCAATTGATTTACAGGTATTAGTTATGGTTAATTTTTCCATTTCCTGGATATCAAATTTCCATTACACATTTCCATCTTTGGCCTAAGGAATAAGGCACCAGAAGGCAGCAAGCAAGTGCCAGAAAGTACACTTATACAAAACTTTTTGTCACATTCCTGGTTATCTGGTAATTCAGAAACTGTATCTTGGAGATTATAGGTTAGACAGTCAATTTTTTTTGTTTGTTTTTGTTTTTGTTTTTGTTTTTCGAGGTAGGGTCTCACTTTAGCCCAAGCTGACCTGGAATTCACTCTGTCGTCTCAGGGTGGCCTCGAACTCATGGAGATCCTCCTACCTGTGCCTCCTGAGTGCTGGGATTAAAGGCGCACACCACCACGCCTGGTTAGACAGCCAAATTTTAATGATTTCATTCAATATATTCTTTTTTAAATTTTAGCATCTATTAAGTATTTTTTTAATTTTTTTAAATTTTTTACTTATTTGAGAGACAGAGAGGCAAATAGAGAGACAGAATGGGTGCACCAGGGTCTCCAGCCACTACAAATGAACTTCAGACGCATGCACTACCGTGTGCATCTGGCTTATGTGGGTGCTGAGGAATAGAACCTGGGTCCTTAGGCTTTGCAGGCAAGCGCACCTTAACTGCTAAGCCATCTCTCCAGCCCAGTGGGCTTGCTTAGTGATGTCATGCAGAAAACTGAGGGTAGCATGGTCTAACTCGAAGAAATATCCAGGTCCAAAGCCCCAAAGCAAGCTTGGGCCTGGTGTCCGAGGAGCTGTGCCATGTGGAGTGGACGGGGCAAGCTGAGGTTCGGCGGCGACCAACAAGGCAGATCTGTGGTCACTGTGTAAAGCTGGTGAGACAATCATCATATGTCCTTTCTTTTTTATATATATATATTTTTTTTATTTATTTATTTGAGAGCAACAGACACAGAGAGAAAGACAGATAGAGGGAGAGAGAGAGAATGGGCGCGCCAGGGCTTCCAGCCTCTGCAAACGAACTCCAGACGCGTGCGCCCCCTTGTGCATCTGGCTAACGTGGGACCTGGGGAACCGAGCCTCGAACCGGGGTCCTTAGGCTTCACAGGCAAGCGCTTAACCGCTAAGCCATCTCTCCAGCCCATCATATGTCCTTTCTTAGCATATGACTCAGACGTGGGCATTTCCTCCTATGCCCAGCTCACCAGCTGCAGACCTGTGCTATGCAGCATGTTCACCACCAATCCCATGTGACCACTGAGTATGGGCATGTTGGCTAGCCCAAAGACAGAAATGCTCCAAGTGTAAAAATCCATGTTGGGGGCTGGAGAGATGGCTTAGCAGTTAAGCGCTTGCCTGTGAAGCCTAAGGACCCCGGTTCGAGGCTCGGTTCCCCAGGTCCCACGTTAGCCAGATGCACAAGGGGGCGCACGCGTCTGGAGTTCGTTTGCAGAGGCTGGAGGCCCTGGCGCGCCCATTCTCTCTCTCTCCCTCTATCTGTCTTTCTCTCTGTGTCTGTCGCTCTCCAATAAATTTAAAAAAAAAAAATCCATTAAAAAAAAAAAATCCATGTTGGACTTCAAAGATGGAGGCAGAGGTAGAAGGATCACTGTGAGTTCAAGGCCAGCCTGAGATTACATAGTGAATTCCAGATCAGCCTGGGCTAGAGCGAGACCCTACCTCGAAAAAAAAAAAAAATCATGCCATAGGGCGGGGGGGGGGGTGCGGACGTGGGTTCCAATGTTGTTTGCCTAAATGGATATGTTATGCCCATCAAACTGCCCTTGAAATACTTAGCTATGCTCACATGGTAGGGATGCACTTGCTTTTTTTGTTTTGGTTTTGGTTTTTCAAGGTAAGGTCTCGCTCTAGCCCAGGCTGACCTGGAACTCACAATGTAGTCTCAGGGTGGCCTTGAACTCACAGTGATCCTCCTACCTCTGCCTCCCGACTGCTGGGATTAAAGGCGTGCGCCACCAGCTTTGGCTTGCTCTCTTCTTTTCATGGACAGTGGTGTCTCCTGGCGGGGAAGGTGGGGAGGCTCAAACTCATCAACGTGCTGAGAAGACGTGACAGTAACATGTTCATCGTTATGTGAGCTATCGGGGTCACCTGCCGAGGCTCAGGGATCTCTGCAGAAGAGGTGGTGGAAAGAATGCAAGAACCACGCCTTTAATCCCAGCACTCGGGAGGCAGAGGTAGGAGGATCGCTGTGAGTTCGAGGCCACCCTGAGACTACATCGTGAATTCCAGGTCAGCCTGGGCTAGAGCGAGACCCTACCTCAAAACAAACAAACAAACAAGCAAACAAAAAGGAATGCAACAACTAGAGGGTGGGGAGGTGTGCTTTGGAATGCTGTATTCTGGATGCAAGGTGGTCATGGCTTCATGACGTCACAATGACTATTGTTCTTTGCACTATGTTGGGCCTATCAATATGTCATCATAGATAAACCAAAGAACGATATTAAAATGGAGAAGTGGGGCTGGAGAGACGGCTTAGTGGCGAAGGTGCTTGCCTGTAAAGCCTAAGGACCCATGTTCAACTCTCCAGATCCCACGTAAGCCAGGCGCACAAAGATGAGGCAAGCGCGGGGTCGCACGTGCCCACTAGGTGGCGCAAGTGTCTGGAGCTCTATTTCAGTGTGTGCCAGTTCTCTCTCTCTCTCCTCTCTCTCTCTCTCTAAAAAATAAATAAAATGGAGAATGGGGGTTCAACCCAAGGGGTAGAGGGGAAGGAGGACAAGAGAGAGCGATGGGAGATGATTATGATCAAAATACATTATGCACATGTATGAAGATTGTCAATAAGTTCTTTGGGCTGGGGAGATGGATCAGCAGTTAAAGGCATTGACTGCTTGCAAAGCCTTCTGTGTATAATGTGTCTGGAGTTCATCAGCAATGAGTAGAGGCCCTGGCATACTCACCTTCTCTCTCTCTCTCTCTCCCTCTCAAATAAATAAATGAAAAATAAAATAAATTTAAAAATATTTTTATTTGAGAGGGAGAGAGAGAGAATATAGGCACGGCAGAACCTCTAGCCACTGCAAACTCCAGACACATGTGCCACCATGTGCATCTGGTTTATGTGGGTACTGGGGAATCCAACCTGGGTCCTTAGGCTTCACAGGCAAGTGCCTTAATCACTAAGCCATCCCTCCTGCCCTCAAATAAAAATACTTTTAAAGAGTTTTTCTAAGTATGTTTAAAAAACTGGAAAGTAGAAAAGCAGAATATACAGCCGGGAGTGGTGGCTTACATCTTTAACCCCAGCACTAGGGAGGCAGAGGTAGGAGAATCACTGTGAGTTCAAGGCCAACCTGAGAGTCCATAGTGAATTCCAAGTCAGCCTGGGCTAGAGTGAGGCCCTACCTCGAAAAACCAACACACACACACACACACACACACACAAAAGCAGAATATAAAATATCTCAATAATTTTATATTGCTTATATACCAAACAACATTTTAGAGATATTGAGTAAGATAAAATAGATTACAGTATTAAAATTAATTTTTTACCTTTTTCTTTTCAAAATGTGACTACTGGAAAATTCTGGGTTCTTTTGGGTTTTGGAGCATTTTATTTGTTTATTTATGTTTGAGTTGAGACAAAGTCTCACTCTGTAGTCCAGGCTGGTCTGAAACTTACTAGGTAGGCTTGAACTCATGGCAATCCTTCTGCCTCTCAAATGCTAGGATTATAGGTGCGAACCACCACACCCAGCAACAAATTACATTATACATGTGACTTGTATGATGCAACTGTGAGCAGAGACGCTCCAGACCCTTGCTACCTACTCTGAACTAAGTTCTGTATTCCCTTAAATTCCTATGTTGAAACTCTAACACTTAAAATGGCTATATTTAGAGGAAAAAAGTTGAAAGAAATAAAGTCATAAACTTGGGTCCCTAATACTATAAAACCAAAGTCCTTATAAGAAGAGCAGGGAGGGGGGGGCAGCTGGAGAGATGGCTTAGTGGTTAAGGCGCATGCCTGCGAAGGCTAAGGACCCAGGTTCAATTCTCCAGGTCCCACATCCCACATAAGTCAGATGCACATGGTGGTGCGTGCATCTGGAGTTTGTTTACAGTAGCTGGAGGCCCTGGCATGCACCCATTTCCTCTCTCTCTTTCTCTCTCTCTCTCTCTGTCTCTAATAAATAAATAAATCTTTAAAAAGAAGAAGAAGACAAAGAAGAGCAGGGGGCTGGAGAGATGGCTTAGTGGTAAAGACACTTGCCTGAGAAGCCTAAGGGCCCATGCTCGACTCTCCAGATCCCATGTGAGCCAGGCACACAAAGGTGAGGCAAACGCAAGGTCGCATATGCCCACTGGGTGGCGCAAGTGTCTGGAGTTCGATTTCAGTGGCTGAGGTTCTAGAGTGCCAACTCTCTCTCTCTCTCTCTCTCTCTCTTTCTCACTTGCTCTATAATAAAATAATTTTTTTTTTTAAGAGCAGGGGTATACATGCACAGAGAATCGGCTGCATGGAGAAGACACAGTGAGGTGGTGTTCTCTACAGCTAGAGACAGACCCCGCCAGAAAGCGGCCCTGCCAACACCTTGACCTTGAGTCTGCAGAGTCCATAACCTGGAGAAGATGACATTGGTTCTTTAAGCCACCAGTCAGTCTGTGGTATGTTACAGCCTTCTGAGCTGGGCTGCTCCATAACCCTGTAACGTCAGCATCACCAGGGAGCTTGTTAGCAATACAGTCTCCTCTCTCTCTCTCTCTCTCTCTCTCTCTCTCTCTCTCTCTCTCTCTCTCTCTCTCACACACACACACACACACACACACACACACACACATACACCACCTGAGCCAATAGCTGCATTCAACAATTGTGCTGGGTGGTTTTAGGAGCCCCTGCTCTGGTATATGGGGCCAGATTTGGAAAGGATCACACTACGGAGCCCAGACTAATCTAGGACTCATCGTAATCCTTCTGCCTCAGCCTCCCAAGAGCTGGAGCTCTATGCACAAGCATATATGGTTGATACAAGGATCTTTTATTTGAGTTAGAGTTTGTGTTGCTTTGTTATTTGGCTTGGTTTGGTTTTGGAGACAGGGTATCATGTATAGCATAGTAGCGACCTTGCACTTCCGGTCCTCCTGTCTCAACCTCCTGCATGCCGAGATTATAAGCACACTCCCCCACACCAGGTTTATGTGGTGGCGGGGATCGAACCCAGGGCCTTGTGCATGGTAGGTAAACAGTCTACCAACCTATCTACATTTCCAGCCCTCTGTCTCCCTCACGAGGGGACACTTGTTTTGAGGAAAGTGACTCTGGTCTCCTTTCTCCCCAGCTGAAGCTGATAGTTCATTGCAATTCTCAGTGCCCTGGTGGGTGGGTTCGTTTTGTTTGGCTTTGGGTTTTTTTTGTTTGTTTGTTTGATTGGTTGGTTGGTTTTTCAAGGTAGGGTCTCACTCCAGCTCAGGCTGACCTGGAATTCACTCTGTAGTCTCAGGGTGGCCTCGAACTCACGGCTCTCCTCCTACCTCTGCCTCCCAAGTGCTGGGATGAAAGGCGTGCGCCACCACACCCGGCCTGGTTTGTTTTCGTTCTGTTTTTGTTTTCCCCAAGCAGAGAAGCCAGTCCCAACTGGTCCTGGGAAAAGGAAAGAAAACAGCTAAGGTTAGTGGATCTGAGAAAGGTATGAACTCTGCCTCCAGCTCGGTGTCCATGTCTGATGGAGAGCCGCATACCACACACGGCTTGTGCCAAATGCTGCAAGAACATCTCGTCATCTCATGCACCAGCCATGACCCTGAGAGCTTAGCATCACTGCAGAGGCAGGCCCAGTTCACTGGTGCCTGGACTCTAGGCGTGTCTGGCTATCTAAAAACACCTTGACGTGGACATGTAACCAGTGGATGACTGCTCATCTGAACCAGAGACTTGTGTCTCCGTGCACATGCCTCCAATGCACACACACGCACTCAGCTGCGCTTAACATGGAGTTGAAAGACAGATCGGGCGTACCACCAAGTGTGTCCTTTAATTTCCTTGTGTTTTGCTTTAGTCTGTTTTGAGACGGGGGTCTGGCTGTGTAGCCAAGGGTGTCTTCAAGCTGCAGCCCTCTGCCTCCCAAGCTGCCACCATGTCAAGCTTTCTCCTTCTTCAATTCCTATGAATTCTCCTTCTTCAGTTCCTCCTTGTAGCTGGAGAATTGCCAAGCAGTGGAAAACGGGAAGGGTCGCGAGTTGCTTTGTTCCGTGATTTGTACTTGGAATCTTTGAGAGTTATCAGAAAACATAATTACAGCTGGTAGCTGAGCGTGGTGGCTCATGCCTCTAATAACAGCTCTTGGGAAGTAAAGGCAGAATGATCATGAGTTCAAGGACAGCCTGGTATGTAGATGAGACCCTTGTTTCAACACACACACACAAAATAAATAAATATTTTTTAAAAACTGATGACCAATGAAGATGTATTAAGAAAGAAAAAAAAAGGAAAAGGAATGCCAATAATGCCATCCTTGCCCTACACTAAAAATTTAAGCCATCGATCTTTGTGGGTAAATGTTTCTTAGTGGGTGTCTCAAGGTCTGGGTCTTTCCGCTGACAAGGATCTAGGAAAATAAATCTTCATAGTTGGTTGGAGTTTTTATTTTTCTTCTTTAAAAAAAAAAAATCCCAGCAGTTTATATTTAGAATGTCCTTGGTAAATAGGGCCTGTCCTGCTTTAACATGCTAAAATTCTTCCCTTTTGGGAGTCAAGGACCCTCAGATGGGAAATGAAGTGTTTCCCTGCAGAGACGGACAACGTTGTCAGCTCTGTGACTGCAGCCAGGGGAGGGACCTTCAGCCAGCAGAGAAATGCTAGCCTGGCGTTCCTTGGACTTTGGGACTTGGGAATCCATAGGTACTGTGTTCTAGAAGCTGGAGACAGAGCTGGGCGTGGTGGCGCACGCCTTTAATCCCAGCACTCCCGGAGGCAGAAGTAGGAGGATCGCCATGAGTTCAAGGCCACCCTGAGACTACATGGTGAATTCCAAGTCAGCCTGGGCTACAGCAACACCCTACCTCAGAAAACCAAGACAGGGTTGGTGAGATGGCTCAGCAGTTAAGACACTTGCCTGCAAAGCCTAACGACCCAGGTTCAATTCCCCAGTACCCATATAAAGCCAGATGCACAAAGTGACACATGTATCTGGAGTTTGTTTGCAGTGGCAAGAGGCCCTGGTACACCCATCCCCCCTTCCCACTGCCTCTTTGTCTCTCTCCCTCCCCCTCTCAAGTAAATAAGTAAAAAAGAAAGGATGAGAGCATTGAAGAAGAAAAAAGAGACAAAGATATTAATGAACTTGCCCACGTCCTCCCAGTGACCAACTGGGAACTGAATCCAAGGTGTTTGGAGAGGACACTGTCCAGGTCAGGGCTGTGGGTTAGAGTCATCATCATGATCCCTGTCATCTCCTTTTCCTGCAGATAAGAAAATATTTGTTCTAGTTTCAAAACACTATGGACACCTTGACCTGAGCCAGAAATGACGGTGTTGGTTTTCACTTAGACACTGGCATTCTCGTTCCATTTTGCAGATGTTCTTGCAGCTTCTCATTTCTCTGTTCTCACAAAGGGGCACTTTTGTCTTCCAGTACTATAAACCCATTTATTTGCTCAGAGGCCATGGAGGATCGGCTCCCGAGCAGCTCTGTGTTCATCCGCAAAAATATCAAAGGCATACGCCTTTAATGCCAGCACTCGGGAGGCTGAGATAGGAGGATCGCCATGAGTTCGAGGGCAGCCTGAGACTACAAAGTGAATTCCAAGTTAGCCAGGGCTACAGCGAGATTCTCTCTCAAAAAAAAACAAAAAAAGGGGCTGGAGAGATGGGTCAGAGTTAAGCACTTACCTGTGAAGCCTAAGGACCCTGGTTCAAGGCTCGATTCCCCAGGACCCATGTTAGCCAGATGCACAAGGGGGCAAACGCGTCTGGAATTCGTTTGCAGTGGCTGGAGGCCCTGGCGTGCCCATTCTCTGTCTGTCTCTCTATATCTGTGTGTGTGTGTGTGTCTGTGTGCTTGCAAATAAATAAAATAATTTTAAAAAAGAGAGAGAGAGAGAGAGAAGGAAAGAAAAAGAAAAAAAAAAACCCTAATATAAATAAATGAATCCGCATCCCTAAGTTGCTTCCAGATTTTGGGGGGTATTGTTATGTCTCCCTACATAGCCCAGGGTGGCTAGCAACTCACAATCCTTCTGCCTCAGCCTCCCGCAAGTATAGAGATTCTAGCTACCAGCTTCAGACAATGTCAAAGGAGTTCTGTGACCTCGGTTAATGGCCAAGGCTGGAGAAACAGAGAATCAGGCAATGACGTCAGCCGGAGGTACCTTTGAGTGGTTAACATTTCAATGACCAGGCATCAAAGCAAGGGACAAGCACTTGGGCAGGAGCAACAGGAAGAAGTGACTGGGCCTGGAGTATTTCAGGAGTGTCTGTCTGTGGCCTGTGGAGAGCTTAGGCACCCAGGTGATGAGAGAGGCGTGAAGTCCAGGTTACAAATAACAGGCCTGTCCAGCCTTGCTTAGGGGTTTAAGCTCCACACTGGGGCAGGCGCCAGGAGGTGCCAGGGAAGTTTCACAAAGGAAGTGGGAGGTGGGGGCGAGATGGTGAAGTCTTAGCAGTGAGCTACTGGTTAGAAAAACCAGACTGAGTGCAGGGGTTAGGGGAGGGAGAGAAGATGCGGCCATGCGGAACTCCAGACGCAAGGTGGGCTTGATGGGAGGAAATAGAGACCGTATTAGCAAAACATGGCTGAGTTAGCAAGACTGGGGAGAGGCCAACCTTCATTAACGTAAAGAATTCAGGAGCTAATCTGAGCAGGGCGTGGTGGCACACGCCTTTAATCCCAGCACTGGGGAGGCAGAGGTAGGAGGATCACCGTGAGTTCGAGGCCACCCTGAGACTCCATAGAGAATTCCAGGTCAGCCTGAGCTAGAGTGAGACCGTGCCTCAAGAAAAGAAAAAAAAGACCTAATCTGAAGTCATACTGACTGAGGTCTGGCTGGTGAATGGTGACATTAATGAACATCCTGTAGGAAGAGCAGGCTTACAGTATGGTGTATTTGTTTTTCAATATTTTATTTATTATTTATTTGTGGGAGAGAGTGACAGGGAAAGTCAGATAGAGAGAATAGGTGTGCCAGGGCCTCCAGCCACAGCAAACGAGCGCCAGATGCATGCGCCACTTTCCGTATCTGGCTTTGTGGGCACTGGGGAATTGAACCTGGGTCCTTTGGCTTTTCTGGGAAGCACCTTAACCACTAAGCGATCTCTCCAGCCCCTGATTTTTTTTTTTAATGCCTATGTGGTATGCATGTGTATGAGTGTGTGTGTGTGTACATTGTTACAAAGACTGAAAGTAGAAGTGAGTGGATGAGCACATGGGTGTGTGTGGAGGTCAATCCGGCTAGACAAGCCCCAGAGATTCTCCTAGCTCGGTCTTCCCAGAGTGGAGATTACAGGCGTATGGCACATATAGGAGCATGTGGGTGCGGGGGATTCAAACTCAGGTCCCCGGGCTTGCATGGGAAGCACTTTACCCACTGGTGTGTGTGTGTGTGTGTGTGTGTGTGTGTAATATGTTGTATATATATGTATATATATATATATATATGTATGTATGTATATGTGTGTGTATGTATATATGTATATGTATATGTATATGTATATGTATATGTATATGTATATGTATATGTATATGTATATGTATATGTATATATCTATCAAAGATGTCTAGGTCTTACTTCCAGATATTCTAGCATGTAATCTAGACATTAATTTGTCTGTGTCTGGATATAGTCTAGACACTGAAGATTCTTTTTTCATTTTCTTTCTTTTCTTTATAATTTCCTTTTGGGGGCTGGAGGGATGGCTTAGCGGCTCAGGCGTTTGCCTGCAAAGCCAAAGGACCCAGGTTCAATTCTCCAGGACCAAAGCCGGGCATGGTGACGCACGCCTTTAATCCCAGCACTCGGGAGGCAGACATAGGAGGATCGCCGTGAGTTCGAGGCCACCCTGAGACTCCATAGTGAATCCCAGGTCAACCTGGGCTACAGTGAGACAACTACTTCGATAAATCAAAAAGAAAAAAAAAATCCTTTTTGAATCTCTAGGTGGTTCTAAAAAGAAAGAAAAAAAAACCAAAAAGATGCCCAGACAGAATGCAGACAGCAGAGACTAGAGAATTAGTGAGGGTATAAGGCACGGGAGGTGTGGCTCAGTGAAAGAGTGTGAATGGCATGTGCAAGGCACACAGGGCTCCATCTCCAGCACCAGAAAGAAAGAAGAAAAAGAAGATACTCCCAGCTGGTAGAGTGCTTTCCTAATATGCACAATGTCCTGGACTTGATCCCTAGCACCCCATAAACCCAGCACAATGGCAGATTCCTGTGATCCCAGAAGTTTTTGTTTGTTTGTTTCGTTTTGTTTTTCGAGGTAGGGTCTCACTCTAGCCCAGGCTGACCTGGAATTCACTATGGAGTCTCAGGCTGGCCTCGAACTCACGGCGATCCTCCTACCTCTGCCTCCTGAGTGCTGGGATTAAAGGTGTGCGCCACCACACCTGGCTCCTAATCCCAGAATTTTGGAGGTGGAAGCAGGGGGGTTAGAAACTCAAGGTCAAGGGCTGGGAAGATGGTGCAGTGGTTAAAGGCACTTGATGGCAAAGCCTGAAGGCTAGGGGTTCGATTCCCCATTACCTATGTAATAATGTCAGGTGCACAAAGCACAAGGTGGCATGAGTCCGGAGTTGGTTGCCAGTGGCAGGATGCCCTGGCATACCCATACTCATTCAATCTCTCTCTCTCTCTCTCTCTCTTTTGTCCTCTGTCTCCTCCTCTCTCCTTCCCTCCCTCCCTCCCTCCCTCGCTCTCTGCCTCTTTCTCTCTCTCTCAAATAAATAAATAAAAACATTTTTTTTCTTTTTTTTTTGAGAGAGAAAGAGATACAGAAATAGGCAGGTAGACAGAGAGAATGGGCACACCAGGGCCTCCAGCCACTGCAAACGAACTCCAGATGCATGCACCCCCTTGTGCATCTGGCTAACGTGGGTTCTGGGGAGTCGAGCCTCAAACCGGGGTCCTTAGGCTTCATAGGCAAGCGCTTAACCGCTGAGCCATCTCTCCAGCCCTAAAAATATATTTTTAGAAAAATAAATTCAAGGTCAAGAACTGGAGGCTAGCCTGGAATACATGAAAAAAAAAAAAAAAAAACCACATTAACTCATGAATTGGGAAGGAAGTCTACAGTCAATGGCCGGCTGAACCCACGAAAGGTTTAGCATATTTTCAGCTTCAGTATTGCCGGGTGTAGACAGAGCTTCCAAAGCTTTTCTCTGGTTCCAACTGAAGGATCAGAAAAGAGGTTTCTTGCGGCTGGTGAGATGGCTCAGCCCTTAAGGTACTTGCCTGCAAAGCCTAATGATCCAGTTCGACTGCAGCAGCTGGAGGCCCTGGTGCACCCACGGTCTGTCTCTCTCTTCCCCACTCTCTCTGTCTGTCTCTCTTCTCTCTCTCCTTGCAAATAACAAAATAACAAAAAAGAAAAGTTTCTTAAGGCTCAGAGGGAGTAGAAGAAATAAATCCCTTGCTTTCATTTCTTTCTTTTTTCATTTCTTATTACTACAGCACTGAAAATGGGGAGAAGTACCAGGAAGCCAAAGGGACATTATAAAGAGAAAGTGTTTGGGAAAGTGACCTGATACCGTTGTTATGAGTCCCTGCAGAAGGGATTCACAAGTGGCGCAGCATTAGCGAAAACTTGGAGAACCACTGTGAGATTGGGCGTATAAACAGCTTCCTAGATTAGCCACTAGGTGGCGCACGTGCAGGTCCCCCTCTGAACATTGTGTAGACTGACTGCATTAATTCACAGCCCTGGCAAGGGGCCGGCCTGAGCAGCCTAGTGAGTTTCAAGCTAACCTGGACTACACAGAGTAAGACCTTGTCTTGAAAAAATAAAATAAAGCCACAACCCACAGAAGGCTGAGTCTACTACATGATAGTATCTATATATGATAGAATTTATATGTGTAATATAGAAATATATAGAATAATTTGAATGGGGGGGGTCGGTACCAGGAATCAAACCCAGGGCAAGCAGTCCACCGCTGATTCAAAATATCCAGAATACAAGCAGGTCGTGGTGGCGCACGCCATTAATCCCAGCACTCAGGAGGTAGAGGTAAGAGGATTGCCTTGAGTTCCAAGCTAGCTCGAGACTACATAGTGAATTCCTGGTCAGCCTGAGCTAGAGCGAGATCCTATCTTGAAAAACCAAATATATATGCATGTATCAAGAATAGAGCCGGAGGCTGAAGGGATGGCTTAGCAGTTAAGGCATTTGCCTACAAAGCCAAAGGATCCTGGTTCAATTCCCCAGGACCCATGTAAGCCAGATACACAAAATGGCACATGCATCTAGAGTCTATTTCCAGCTGCTGGACACAGCCATTTTCTGTTTCTCTCTCTCTCTCTCTCTCTCTCTCTCTCTCTCTCTCACCTTGCAAAAAATAATAATAATAATTTTTTTAAATAAGACTACAGGGCTGGAGAGATGGCTTAGCAAAGCCTAAGGACCCAGGTTCAATTCTCCAGGTTCCACGTAAGTGAATAGACAGATAGACCATTTTTGTAAAGAAATGGGGGGAAAAAATTTTTTTTCCAAGGTGGGTGGTCTCGCTCTACCCCAGGCTGACCTGGAATTCACTATGCAGTCTCAGGGTGGCCTCAAACTCACAGCAATCTTCCTACCTCAGCCTCGGGAGTGCTGGGATTAAAGACATGTGCCACCATGCCCCGTCAGGAAAAAAAAAATGGGGCTGGAGAGATGGCTTAGCGGTTAAGGTGCTTGCCTGCGAAACCTAAGGACCCAGGTTCGATTCCCCAGTACCCATGTAAGCCAGATGCACAAGGGGCACATGCATCTGGAGTTTGTTTGCTTGCAATCACTAGAGGTCCTGACATGCCCATTTTCTATCTGCCTCTCTCTCTCTGTCAAGTAAATAAAATTGTTAAATTTTTTTTAAAAAGCCAAATATTTTTTGTTTGTTTGTTTTTGTTTTGTTTTTACTTTTTCATGTAGCTACATCGTTTGGGATTTGGGGCTGGTTGCTTGGGAAGGAGGGTGGTTTGGTTGATTGGTTGGGTAAGCACTCTACCACTGAGTCACACCTGGAAATTGTTTTTTGGTTTGTGTTTGTTTGTTTGTTTGTTGTTGTTTTTTCGAGGTAGGGTTTCACTCTAGTCCAGGCTGACCTGAAATTCACTATGTAGTTTCAGGGTGGCCTCGAACTCACGGTGATCCTCCTACCTCTGCCTCCCTAGCGTTGGGATTAAAGGCGTGCGCCATCATGCCCGGCCACAACTGGAAGTTTTAAAACTGAAAAATGACTGATATTTTGAAACTCTCTGCTGGGCAAGAAGGGAGCCAGCAGAGGAAAGGGTCACTGGGCTTGAAGATGGAGGCATGCAGTGTCTGTAGTCTAAATAGTAAACAGGAAGAAAGCCAGGGGTGGGAAGATGAATATTTCTCAGAGACCATTGAGAGTCCACCAAAAGGCTTTCCACTTGTCCACAAGGGTGTCAGGAGTAAAGAGGGAAGGGTTCCCTGCAGGAAAAGAGAACAGAAGAGATAACACTGAAAATGCTACCTTCTTTTTTTCTGGGGCGGTGGGGGGGGTGTTGGTTCAAGGTAGGGTCTCACTTTAGCCCAGGCTGATCTGGGATTCACTATGTAGTCTCAGGGTGGCCTCGAACTCACCATGATCCTCCTATCTCTGCCCTCCCCAAGAGCTGGGATTAAAGGCAGGCGCCAACATGCCCAGCTAAAATGCTACCATTTTGGTGAAATACATCAAACCTACAGATCTGAGAAGTTTGGCAACCCATGAACAATGTTGAAAAGGTTCTCAGAAAAGTTATAGCTAAGCTCCAACGATGAAATATTTTTTAAAATATTTTATTAATTTATTTATTTGAGACAAAGAGAAGGAGAGGGAGAGACAGAGAGAGTGAGAATGGGTGGGCCAGGGTCTCCAGCCAGTGCAAACAAACTCCAGACGCGTGCGCTCCCTTGTACAACTGGCTTATGTGGGTCCTAGGGAATTGAACTGGGGTCCTTGGGCTATGCAGGCAAACGCCTTAACCGCTAAGCCATTTCCCCAGGCCCAGAAGTGAAATATTAAAACAGAGACTGGAGCAACTGAGAATATTGCATCAGAACCCCTAGAGACTAGAAGAAAAGTAACACTGTTTAAATTTTTACTTTTTTAAATTTTTCTTAAGTTTATTTATTTATTTGAGAGAGTCAGAGAGAGAAAGAGACAGACAGACAGAAAAAAATGTGCATGCCAGGGCCTCCAGCCACTGCAAATGAACTCCAGATACATGTGCCACCTTGTGCACCTGACTTACATGGGTGCTGGGTAGTCAAACCTGGGTCCTTTGGCTTTGCAGGCAAACACAGTAACCACTAAGCCATCGCTCCCCCTCTAATTTGTTTTGTTTGTTTGTTTGGTTTTTCAAAGTAGGGTCTCACTCCAGCCCAGACTGACCTGGAATCCACTCTGTCTTCTCAAGATGGCCTAAAACTCACAGTGATCCTCCTACCTCTGCCTTCTCAGTATAAATTTTTATTTTTATTTTTTGTCTATTTTTTATTTATTTATTTGAGAGCGACAGACACAGAGAGAAAGACAGAAGATAGAGGGAGAGAGAGAGAATGGGCGCACCAGGGCTTCCAGCCTCTGCAAACGAACTCCAGACGCGTGCGCCCCCTTGTGCATCTGGCTAACGTGGGACCTGGGGAACCGAGCCTCGAACCGGGGTCCTTAGGCTTCACAGGCAAGTGCTTATCCACTAAGCCATCTCTCCAGCCCTAAATTTTTATTTTTTAAACGTATTTTTATTTATTAACTTGAAAGAGAGAGACTGGGTCATCCTGCCACTGCCAACAAACTCCAGACACATGTGGCACTTTGAGCATCTGGCTTTTTGTGGGCACTGGGAAATTGAACCTGGGCCATCAGGATTTGCATACAAACGCCTTTAACCACCGAGCCATTTCTACAGCCTTAAATTTGTGTGTGGGGTGGTGGGTGGGTGTGGCCTCCTGCCCCTGCAAAGGAGTACCAAATTCATGCTCCATTTTTTGCACCTGGTTTACATGGGTGACTTGGGAATTGAACCCCAGGTTGGCAGGTTCTGCAAGCAAGTACTTTTAACTGCTGAGCCATCTCCCCAAACCCATGGAATAGTATTTTCTTAAATATTAAAACCAAACTCACAATTCAGAGTTCCATTTCCAAGGGCTGAGGATATAACTCAGTGGTGGAGTGCTTGCCTAACATGCACAAGGTCCT
Source organism: Jaculus jaculus (assembly GCF_020740685.1). Lineage (NCBI taxonomy): Eukaryota > Metazoa > Chordata > Mammalia > Rodentia > Dipodidae > Jaculus > Jaculus jaculus. The sequence continues at coordinate 22,433,606 of NC_059116.1, read as the reverse complement.
AGGTTCAATTCCCAGTAGGAAAAGAAAAAAAAAAAAATTCTATAGCCAGTAAAAAAAAAAAAAAAAGTACTTTAGGAATGCATGGCAAATGAAGATCTTTTCTGGACCAAGAAAATAAAATTATTAGCCATATAACTGCTCTAAATGTACGTACTTCAAAAGAAGAGAGATGTGGGGCTGGAGAGATGACTTAAAGCCTTTGCTTGCATGGCTGATGGCCCAGGTTCAAATCCCCAGCACCCACGCCAATCCAGACCCAGAAGGTGGTGCATGGATCAGAAGTTCCTTTGTAGAGGCCCTGGTGTGCCCAAGCGCCCCCCTCCCCTTCTGTTTGTACCCAGGAGGCAGAGGTAGGAGGATCACTGTGAGTTCGAGGCCAGCCCGGGACTACATAGTAAATTCCAAGTCAGCCTTGGCTACAGCAAGACCCTATATCAAAATACAAAAACAAGAAATGAAAATAAGAAAAGGGAAATGTTACCAGAAGGAACTTGGAACTATGGGAATGAGGATGGAGCAAAAAAAAAAAAAAAAGAAAAAGAGTAACTATAACAGAGCATTTATTTCCTCAAGTCCGTGAAATACGTGAGTGATGAAAAAGGGCATTACATTGTGTGGTACAAGGTCTGAAGGGTAATGTACCAGACAGCTACAAGAGAAGGAACCGGGAGGGTCCTGAATGGTGGGGAGGGCTCCGTTCTCCACTTGATGTGGGAAAATATTGTGGAAAAGTAATCATGGATCTTGAGTCTCTAAGGAGAGCACTAAAAGTATCATACAAAAAAATTAAGATTTTAAAAATCATGGCCTGGAGAGGTGGCTTAGTGGTTAAGGCACTTGTCTGCAAAGCCAAAGAATCGAGTCCCCAGGACCCACGCTAGCCAGATGCACAAGGGGGACATGCATCTGGGGTTTATTTGCAGTGGCTGGAGGGCCCGGCACACCTCTCTCTCTCCCTCCCTCTCTCTCTCTCTCTCTCTCTCTCTCTCTCTCTCTTTCTCTGCCTCACTGTCTTAAGTAAATAAATAAAAACTTTTTTTATTTATTTGAGAGCGACAGACACAGAGAGAAAGACAGATAGAGGGAGAGAGAGAGAATGGGCGCGCCAGGGCTTCCAGCCTCTGCAAACGAACTCCAGACGCGTGCGCCCCCTTGTGCATCTGGCTAACGAGGGACCTGGGGAACCGAGCCTCGAACCGGGGTCCTTAGGCTTCACAGGCAAGCGCTTAACTGCTAAGCCATCTCTCCAGCCCAAAACAAAATACTTTTTAAAACATCACAAAAGATAAAATACTAAACATAAGACATAAGATGGGAAATAGAAGCAGAACAGAACAAATGGAAAACAAATACCCTTCCACAATGACTGACTGCTGTTCTCACAACTCATAATCCACAACCCCATGGTGAATATCAGCAATCCCACTAAGGGGGCCCTCCGTGAAGTGGGGGCAGGGAGGAGGGAAATGATGGTGCCAACACTTGATGTATACATACAAAGTTTCAACTTAAAAAATATAAATTTAGGGCTGGAGAGATGGCTTATGATTTAGGTGCTTGCTTGTGAAGCCTAAGGACCCAGGTTCAATTCCCCAGAACCCACAAAAGCCAGATGCACATGGTGGCGCAGGCATCTGGAGTTCATTTGTAGTGGCTAGAGACCCTGGTGTGTCCATTCTCACTCTTTTTCTGATAAATAAATGAATAACTAAATAAAATAAGCCTGGCATGGTGGTGTATGACTGATGGCCCAGGTTCAAATCCCCAGCACCCATGTAAAGCCAGACCCACCAGGTGGCGCATGCATCTGGAGTTCCTTTGTAGAGACAAGAGGCCCTGGTGTGCCCAATCCCCCTGCCTCATTTCTGTTTGCACTCAGGAGGCAGAGATAGGAGGACCACTGTGAGTTCAAGGCCACCCTTTACTCCAGCACTTGGGAGGCAGAGGTAGAAGGATCGCCGTGAGTTTGAGGCCACCCTGAGACTACATAGTTAATTCCAGGTCAGCCTGGGCTAGAGTGAGACCCCTACTTCAAAAACCCAAAATAAATAAATAAGAATTATCCATATATTCATTACACAATTTAAATGCTTCCACTATCATAAAAAATTAAAATAAATTTAATAAAAGAAAACAAATAATAGGGCCGGAGAGATGGTTAAAGTGCTTGCTTAAGAAGCCTGAGGATCCAGGTTCAATTCCCCAGGACCCACATAAGCCAGACACACAAGGAGGTGCATGGGTCTGGAGTTGATTTGTGGAGGCTTAGAGGCCCTAATGTACCCATTCTCTCTCTCTCTCTGTCTCTCTCTCTCTCTCTCTTTCTCTTTTATTCTCTCTCAAATAAGTAAATAAAATACTTTTAAATAAAACAAATAATAAAAGGCTATTAAATATATATATCTCACACCTATGATCCTAGCACAAGGTAAGTTGAGGTAGGAGAATCATTACTCGAAGACCAGCCCAGGCTATGAATTAGGTTCCAGGACAGGCTGAGCTATGTAGGAAGACTCTATCCCAAAAATAAATAACTTTTTAATTAAAATGAAAAAATGTCACATACTGGATAATTTAGTTTTGATATATTTTTTAAATTTTTATTTGTTTATTTATTTAGGGAAAGGTTCAGTTAAAGATTTGCCACAGGGGCTGGAGAGATGGCTTAGCGGTTAAGGCTCTTGCAAAGCCAAAGGACCTCTGTTCAATTCCCCATGACCCACGTTAGCCAGATGCACAAGGTGGCGCATGCATCTGGAGTTCATTTGCAGTGGCTGGAAGCCCTGGCACACCCATTCTCTCTCTCTCTCTCTCTCTCTCTCTCTCTCTCTTTCTCTCTCACTTTGCCTTTTTCCCTCTCTCAAATAAATAAATTTTTAAAAACTAAAATTAAAAAAAAAAGATTTGCCATACTTTCCTAGCTGGTCTTGTATTCACTGTGTAGCCATGCTGGCCTTGAACGCATGGTAATCTGCCTGTCTCAGCCTCCTCCATATTCACTTATTTGAGGGAGAGAAATAAAAAGAGTGAGTATGGATAAGCCAGAGCCTCCTGCCACTGCAAATGAACTCCAGATGCATGTGTCACTTTATACATCTGGCTTTATGTGGGTACTGGGGAATCAAACCCAGGCAGAATGGCTTGTCAAGCAAGAACCTTTAACTGCTGAGCCATCACTCAAGCTCGACTTTTTTTTAAATGTGTGTGTGTATGTATGTATGTATGTATGTATGTATGTATGTATTGGGACAAAGAGAGCGCAAGGGAGAATTGGCACACCAGGGTCTCTAGCCACTGCAATCAAATTCCAGATGCACGCACCATCTTGTGTGCATGGGCAACCTGGAGCGCATGCATCACGTTGTGCATCTGGCTTACATGAGTTCTGTTCTGTTTGTTTGTTTGTTTATTGGGGGGGGGGTTGAGATAGGGTCTCGCTCTAGCCCAGGCTGACCTTGAATTCACTATATATTCTCAGGGTGGCTTCAAACTCACAGTGATCCTCCTACCTCATCCTCCCAGAGTACTGGGATTAAAGGTGTGCGCCACTCCTCCTTTTATTTTATTTTTGTTGTTGTTTATTTATTTTTTTTTTTCGAGGTAGGGTCTCACTCTGGTCCAGGCTGACCTGGAATTAACTGTCATCTCAGAGTGGCCTTGAACTCATGGCAATCCTCCTACCTCTGCCTCCCCAATGCTGGTATTTTTTTAAACAATTTTTTTTGTTCATTTTTATTTATTTGAGAGCGACAGAGAGAGAGAGAGAAAAAAAGGCAGATAGAGAGAGAGAACGGGCGCGCCAGGGCCTCCAGCCACTGCAAACGAACTCCAGATGTGTGTGCCCCTCATGCATCTGGCTAACGTGGGTCCTGGGGAATCAAGCCTTGAACTGGGGTCCTTAGGCTTCACAGGCAAGTGCCCAACCGCTAAGCCATCTCTCCAGCCCCCACTGCTCCTTTTAAAAATAGGTTCTCGGGCTGGAGAGATGGCTTAGTGCTTAAGCGCTTGCCTGTGAAGCCTAAGGACCCCGGTTCGAGGCTCGGTTCCCCAGGTCCCACGTTAGACAGATGCACAAGGGGGCGCACGCGTCTGGAGTTCGTTTGCAGAGGCTGGAAGCCCTGGCGCGCCCATTCTCTCTCTCTCCCTCTATCTGTCTTTCTCTCTGTGTCTGTCGCTCTCAAATAAATAAATAAATACAAATTAAAAATAGGTTCTCACTTTGTAGTGGTGGCTGGCCTTGAGTTCTCAGCAAGCCTCTTCTCTCAGCTTCCCCAGCACTGAGATTTCAGACATGAGTCACCATGCCTAACGTTTACACAAAAATGGATGGATGCTGCGAAGTCCAAGGTCAAGGTGCCAGCAAATGCAACATCTGGTGAAGGTTTGCTCTCTACTTGCATATTATCTGTGCATCCTTAACATGGTAGAAGGGAGCAAGGGTGTTCACTGCAGCCTCTTTTTAAAAATAAAATATTTTATTTATTTATTCATGAGAGAGAAAGAGAAAGAGAGAAAGAGAGAATGGGCACGCCACTGCATACAAACTCCAGATACATGTGCCCCCCTGTGCATCTGGCTTACATGGGGAATCAAACCCAGGTCCTTAGGCTTTGCAGGCAAATGCTAAGCCATTTTCCCAGTCCCTCCAGCCTCTTTTGTTAAAAAAAATATTTTACTTATGTATGAGAGAGAGAGGTAGATAGAGAGAGGGAGAATGGACACATTCTAGCCACTACAAACGAACTCCAGATGCATGAGCCACTTGTGCATCTGGCTTTAAACAGGTCCTGCGGAATTGGACCCAGGTTCTTAGGCTTCACTGGCAAGTGCCTTAACCACTAAGCCATCTCTCCAGGTTCCCCCCCACACAAACACATTTTTGTTTTGTTTTGTTTTTGTTTTGTTTTTCGCAGTAGGGTCTCACTCTGGCTCAGGCTGACCTTGGAATTCACTATGTAGTCTCAGGGTGGCCTCGAACTCACAACAATCCTCCTACCTCTGCCTCCCGAGTGCTGGGATTAAAAGCATGCGCCACCACGCCCAGCTCCAAAACTTTTTTTAGAAGAGATATGGAGATTGTCTTCCTGGGACAGGCTCTGTCTCATGGACCCAAGCAAGTGCCCTCTGTTTTAGTGTCCAAAGGCAGGTTCCACCTCTGCCCAGTTGGAAGACATTTATAAAGAGCTGTCTGCCGACATCACTGGCTTTGCTCCTTCTAGCCATGGAGGTCTGTAACGCCACAAGATACCCTCTTCCACAGTGTCCTCACTATCAGGGCCCATCAAGCCAATGCCCATAAGGAGAGGGGTGAAGGGCAGATCACCAGTGAGGTGTGACTGGCTCAGCTAGAACCTGGGTGGGCCTTGTCCTTTTTTTTTTTTTTTTTTTTTTTTTTGGTTTTTCGAGGCAGGGTCTCACTCTAGCCCAGGCTGACCTGGAATTCACTATGTATTCAAAACTATGCCTCCTGCAAATGGCTCAGCCCCCCAGCTGTCAGAGTATGAAGGGCTGTTTGGAGGTAGACATGTCTCAAAGGCTGGTGAGCTGCGAGGTCAGTCTACTGAGAAGCCTATGGGCTGAAAGGAGCTGTGACCCAGGCACCAAGGGGAGACTATCTTCAGAGACGGGTTTGGGTTTTTTTTTTTTAAATATTTTATGGTCATTTATTTATTTGACAGAAAAAGAGAGTGGGAGAGAGAATGAGCGTGGCAGGGCCTCCAGCCACTGCAAACAAACTTCAGATGACTGTGCCCCCTTGTGCATCTGGCTAACGTGGATCCTGGGGAATCGAACCTGGGTCATTTGGCTTTGCAGGCAAGCGCCTTAGCCACTAAACCATCCCTCCAGAGACAGGTTTGAAGCCACTGTTACAAAGTCACTGAAAATGTCTCCTTTTTAAAAAATACTTTATTTTTATTTGTTTATTTGACAGAAAGGGAGAAGAAGAAGCAGAGAGACAGAGAAAGAGGAATTCACTGTCTACTCCCAGGCTGACCTTGAGCTCACAGCAATCCTCCTACCTCTGCCTCCTGAGATTAAAGGTGTGTGCCACCAAGACTGGCCCTTCATCATTGTCTTTTTTTCTTTTTCTTTTTTCTTTTTTTTTTTTTTTTTTTTGGTTTTTTGAGGTACGGTCTCACTCTAGCTCAGGCTGACCTGGAATTCACTATGGAGTCTCAGGGTGGCCTCGAACTCATGGTGATCCTCTTACCTCTGCCTCCCGAATGCTGGGATTAAAGGCATGCGCCACCACGCCCGGCTTCTTCATCATTGTTTTTTAAATATATTTTATTTTTATTTATTTATTTGAGAGAAGGAAAGAGGCAGAGCAAGAGAGAGAGAGAGAGAGAGAAAGAATGGGCACACCAGGGCTTCCAGCCACTGCAAGCGAACTCCAGACGCGTGCGCCACGTTGTGCATCTGGCTTACATGGATCCTGGGGAATCGAACTGAGGTCCTTTGGCTTTGCAGGCAAGCGCCTTAACCCCTAAGCCATCTCTCCAGCCACACACACACCCCCCCCACCAACCTCCTCATTTTTGAAGTACTCTGTGGAAGTGAAGACTTCCTTGGGCAGTCAAGAGCCAGGCTTCAGGGATGCAGCTTGTGGGGCCAGACCCCCCATCCCCTTTCACAGTGACCCCATTTGAGCCCTCCAGGAAGGCTCTAGTGATGGGCACAACCAGGCAGAGCTGGCTCCACCAACTTCTTGCAAGACCGATGGAGTCAAATACCCTGTCCTTCCTACCTCCGGGATAGAGGAGATCGGCCCTCAAAGTAGGACGTGGATGCCAGCTACAATGTATTTTTACCTGATGGGTCAGACATAGATGACAAAGCGTCTGGTGTTCTTCTGTCATTTGGGGGACCTCGGGCTCCTTCCTGGAAGAATCTGGGAGCTATTTTGCAGTGTTCTAAAAATGTGGCCCAGAACTTAGGGATCTGGCTCCTCTATGGAGTAGAGAGGGACCAAGGTGAGTCATTCTTCAGCCTCTGGCCTTCCTCTTGCTTTTCTTCGGGTCTCTTCCCCCCGTAAGGGGTGACAGTCAAGCACGGAGGAGAGGGTTTGTTTGTCTTTGAAACCAGGACCGGGAGGTCTTCTCCTAGGATTATGCTGGGGGTACAGGGGACAGGTTCTGGGGCAGCCACTGCCAGATGATGCTGTTTTATTCTTGCGGTGTTGGGGACTCGAACCCAGGGCACTGCTTATTTATGAACTGAAATCACTTACAGCGCTTTTTTCCTGTAACACTGGAGGACATCGTGTTTGTATAAAGCATTTAGGCAGATGTATATATTTTTCCAGTTTATTGATTTGCATGGGTGCATATGTGCATGTGTGTATGAGACGTGCCAGGGTCTCTTGCCACAACAAACCAACACTAGAAGCTTGATGCTTTTGCATTTGGCTTTACCTAGGTGACTTGGAAATTGAACCTAGACTGACAGGCTTGACAAGCAAGTTAACCTTTAACCACTGAGCATCTTCCTCACCTCCCCCCTTCAGTCTTTTTTAAAGAGACAGTCTTTTTTTAAGCATTTTTTTAAACTTTGTTCTTTATTTTTATTTATTTGAGAACAACAGAGAGAGAGACAGACAGAGAGAGAGAGAGTGGGCATGCCAGGGCCTCCAGCTACTGCAAACGAACTCCAGATTCATGCGCCCCTTATGCATCTGGCTTACATGGGTCTTGGGGAATTGAGCCTCGCTCGAACCAGGGTCTTTAGGCTTCACAGGCAACCGCTTAATCGCTAAGCCATTTCTCCAGCCCCTTAAAATATTTTTTGAGTTGTTTTTCCTTTTTATTTATTTATGACAGAGCGAGAGAGAAAGAGAGCGCCAGGGCCTCTATCCCCTGCAAACAAAGTCCAGACACATGCGCCACCTTGTGCATCTGGCTTACATGGGTCCTGGGGAATTGAACCTGGTTCCTTAGGCTTCCCAGGCAAACACCTTAACTGCTAAGCCATCCCTCCAGCCCTAAAAGAGACAGTCTTGACTAGCTTTGCACCTCTGGTCTATTCTCAGTAGAGTAGGTGAATGAATTCTTCCCTGCCAGAGTCCAACCATAAAAGATTGTTGGAGTTTAAAAAAAAAAACAACAGAAAAATAGTTTGTGCAATAGAGATGTTACTGAAAACCTGGCCAAAAGCCTATGACGGTGGAGGTCATGAGCCCTAGGGAAGTAATGCCTGCTGGTATCTGGCTAAATACATATATTATGTTCACCAAACTGCCCAGTGAGCACTTCTCTTAATGTTCATACCCTTATATTAATGCTACTCTCACTTTTGGTTACAGAAGCTTCTCTTTTCAGATGGCAGTGACCTTGGGATGACTCAGAAAGCACCACGGTGCTGAGAAGAAGTGACAGGAGTGCTCAGCACTAAAATATCTCTGTCACACCTTCCAAGGCTCAGGGTCCATTGAGGAAGAGGTGGCAGAAAGAATGTAAGAGCCAAAGGAAAGGTACCACTCCTTACAATGTGCGCCTCCAGACACAAAATGGTCTGGATATCCATGACCTCACAGTGACTGACACTACCTAGTTTCATAATAGGAGGAAAAGATGATGACATCAAAATAAAAGAGAGCCGGGCATGGTGGCACACACCTTTTAACCCTACCTCAAAAAAATTAAATAAGGGCTGGAGAGATGGCTTAGCGGTTAAGCGCTTGCCTGTGAAGCCTAAGGACCCCGGTTCGAGGCTCAGTTCCCCAGATCCCACGTTAGCCAGATGCACAAGGGGGCGCACGCGTCTGGAGTTCGTTTGCAGAGGCTGGAAGCCCTGGCGCGCCCATTCTCTCTGCCCCTCTATCTGTCTTGCTCTCTGTGTCTGTCGCTCTCAAATAAATAAATAAAATTTAAAAAAAAATTAAATAAAACAAAAAAGACACTGATTGGGGGGGATATGTTGGGGGGTGGATTTGTGAAAGGGAACATGAAGGAGGGGGAAATTATCATGGTGGGGTTTTTTTTTTTTGGAGGGTGAGGTAGGGTCTCTAGCTCTGGATGACCTGGAATTCACTATGTAGTCTCAGGATGGCCTTGAACTCACGGCAGTTCTCCTACTTCTGCCTCCTGAGTGCTGGGATTAAAGGCATGCGCCATCATGCCCAGCTTGGGAATTATCATGGTTTATTGTCTATAATTATGGAAGTTGTCAATTGAAAAAAGTTTAAAAAATTTTTAAAAGAGCTTATACAGTAAAGATGACATCCAGGAAATAGCACAAATGAAATTATGAAACAATGTGATCATGTTTAAAATTGGGAAAAAAATTACTCTGCCAGAGATGAGGAAATTCTAAATGAAATCTTAAACAATTGACTTAAAACTGTATCACAGACTATTATGTCCACACACAGAATTTACCTACAGACTACCCAAGAGTTTATTCATGGGATAGAAATAATATACAGATTATTATGACTGGTTCTTAGCATAGAAATGTGGGAAGTGGGCTGGAGACATGGCTCAACAGTTAAAGATGCTTGCTTGTAAAGCCCAACTGCCCAAGTTCGATTCCCCAGTACCCACATAAAGCCAGATACACAGACTTATACATGCATCTGAAGTTGGTTTGCAGTGGTGAGAGGCCCTGGTGTACCCATTTCCCAATCTATTTATCTCTCTCTCTCTTTCTTCTTTTTCAAGGTAGGGTCTCACTCTAGCCCAGGCTGACCTGGAATTCACTATGTAGTCTCAGGTGGCTTCAAACTCACAGCGATCCTCCTACTTCTGCCTCCCTAGTACTGGGATTAAAGGCTTGTGCCTTTAGTTTTTCCGTCATAAAATATACTTGAATAGAAACTTTGATATTTTACTTACAAGTCTACATTCACACAGTGTGTCCCCTTCACCATTCATCATGCCTCTAGGATTTTTTGTTATCTCAAACCAAAACTCGATGCACATTAAATAATGATGTTCCCCTGACCGACCACCGCCCCCCCCGAAAAAAAATCCCTGGAAAATTTTATTTTACTTGCTATCTGTATAAGTTTGCTTATTATAAGAATTCTAGTGTAGACCAGCTGGCAGAAAGCTGGAAGAAGCCATTCTACATGTAGTTCAATGGGAGAAACAGATACCACCAGTGAAGATACTCAACAGTGGACACTGCAAGCCTTATAATTGGCCAGCCAGGCCAAATGAGCCAACGGGTGCAATAGTGGCAGGTCTGTCATGGTGGAAACCAACTGCCCTCAAATTGGACTGGAGGCCTGCTCCATGGGGGGGGGGGGGAATACATTCCTGATACTGAAAACTGAAAACAGGGGTAGTCATGAGCCCTAGGGGTGTAACATCTGCTAATGTCTGGATAAGTGTATATACTATGCTTATCAAACTGCCCAGTAAGCACTTCTATTAATATTCATACCCTTATATTAATGCTACTCTCACTTTGGGTAGAGAATCTTCTCTTTTCAGATGGCAGTGACCTTGGGATGACTCAGAAGGTATCATAGTGCTGGAAAGAAGTGACTGGAGTACTGAGTAACATCTTGATCACACCTTCCAAGGTTCAGGGTCTAATGCAGAAGAGGTGGCGGAAAAAATGTAAGAGCCAAAGGAAGGGTAGGACTCATTACAACGTGCTCCCTCCAGACATTTAATGGCCTGGATATCCATGACCTCATAGTGCCTGACACTACCTACACAAGACCATCATAAGAGGAGGAAAAGATCATGACATCAAAATAAAAGAGAGACTGATTGAGATGAGGAGGGGATATGATGGAGAATGGAATTTCAAAGGGGAAAGTGTGGGGGAGGGAGGGTATTACCATGGGATATTTTTTATAATCATGGAAAATGTTAATAAAAATTGAGAAAAAAATAAGAATTCTAGGGACTGGAGAGATAGTTTAGTGGTTAAGTCACTTACCTGTAAAGCCAAAGGACCCAAGTTCGATTCCCCAGGATCCATGTAAACCAGATGCACAAGGTGGTGCATGTGTCTGGAGTTCATTTGCAGTGGCTGAAGGCCCTGGTGTGCCCATTCTCTCTGTGTGTCTCTCTTTCACAAATAAATTTTTTTAAAAAAAAATTTTTTTAAGAATTCTATGTAAATAGCATTATGTAATAGTTGCATTTTTTTTAATTTTTTTTTATTTATTTGCAAGCATAAAAAAAGAAAGTGAGCAAGAGAAAGAATGGGTGCATCAGGGCTTTGGAGTTGCTGCAAACAAACCCTAGATGCATGTGCCACTTTGTATATCTGGCTTTACCCTTGTCCTTGAGAATCAAACCCAAGTTGTTAGCCTTTGCAGGCAAGCGCCTTAACAGCTGAGCCAAGCCTCCAGGCCAGTGTTTGCAAATTTTGTGACTGTTTTCTTTAGCATACTGCTATGGGTTCATACATGTGTTGATCCTGAATAAGATTGGATTGCTTGTATATATTACACTGTGTTGATGCACTCGTCTGTGGATAAATTTGGGTTGTTTCTAGCTGCAGGTTCCTGTGACTAATACTGCGTACAGCTGTGGATGTACAAATGTCTCTGAGTGCCTGTGCTTATTATTTTGATAAACTCAGGTTGCTAAATCATATGTTTTTTTCTGCCATTATTTTTTCCCCACTGGCTGACCCAGTTTACATTCCCACCAGCAACGTACAAGGGATTGGAATTATCTACATCTTTCATTAAACCTGAGTGGAAGGAGGATTTGCATCAATATTTGTTATTTTCTGGTTTTGTTTATAGCCACGGCCCCAATGGACATGTAGTGGTGTCTCCCTTGTTTATTTTATTTTATCTTATTTATTTAATTTTGGTTTTTTGAGGTAGGGTTTCACTCTAGCCCAGGCTAACTTGGAATTCACTATGTAGTAACTATGTATGCATTATGTAGTTTCAGGGAGGCAATTCTCCTACCTCTGCCTCTCGAGTGCTGGGATTAAAGGCATATGCCACCATGCCTGGCTAATTTTTTAAAAATTTTTATTCATCTGCTAGACAGACAGAGAGAGAGAAAAAGAGAGAATGGACCTGTAGCCATTGCAAACAAATCCCTGATGCATGTGCCATCATGTGCATCTGGCTTAAATGGGTTCCGGGGAATTTAACAGGGTCCATAGGTTTTACGAGCAAGGGCCTTAACTGCTAAGCCATCCCTCTAGCCCTAAATTAACATTACTTATTTATTTATTAAAGAAAGAGAGAGGGAGAATGAGCATGCCATGGCTTCTAGCCACTGTAACTCCAGATGCTTGCACCACCATGTGCATCTGGTCCGCGTAAGAATTGGAGAGTTGAACCTGGGTCCTTAGGCTTCTTCGAAGGCAAGCACCTTAACTGCTAAGCCATCTCTCCAGCCCTAAATTAACATTTTAATTGGGGGGGGGGTCAAGGTAGGATCTCATTTGAGCCCAGGCTGACCTGGAACTCACTCAGTTCCAAGCTGGCCTCCAACTCATGGTGATCCTCCTGCCTCTTTCTCCCCCTCTTACTTTTGATTTGAATTCCCCAGAGATCTTACTTCAGTTCCTAACTGTAAACGCATGACAGCTGAAGAGTGAAACCAATGGAGAATTAAACAAAAGGATTTGGGAAATAGCAGTTATCTAGCTGCCTTAGTTTTCACATTCCATTCCTAAATCAGCTTTTTTGGCACAAGGTAATTCGTTACCGTTTTGAACAGCCTCTCACATTTGAATGAACACAAAAGAGAGAGGACCACAGAACTTGAACCTAAGATGCGGTATCTGGACCCACTTAGTTGCTAAGCAAATCTGAAAACAATACAAATGCGCTATACTGAATCCTAGGTTTCAGTTCTGTGTGAAAGAGTAATGGACATCAGAGGCATGTTAGTTTCCAGCCCTGAAGGTCAGGCAAAGACTTGCCTGTAGAACTTCCCAAGTGCTTGAGTTAGAACTGACGTGATGAGATCAATGTTGAAGGAATGTGGCCCCACCTAGGCCAGATGACAGTTTCAGGGCTTAAGGTCAGAGGGATGTGAGTTATAATCTCCCCCTCAGACACCAACGCAATTCACCGGGCTTCTCTCAGCCTCAGTTTTCATCTCTGTACAATGATTATAATACTTGCCTCACAGAATCAATGTGAGAATTAATAAATTCACTTGTTCAGCAAATATTTACTGAACACCTACAATGTTCCACGCACTGGTATGCCTTCTGAACAGGACAGGCTCACACTGTGGAGTTAAGCCTGGAAGAATCAGTAAATCAATATAATTGTAAGCTAGTTAAAACATGATGGGGTATACACTGAGTATGTACATGTCTAATGAAGAAAAAAATTAAATTAAACATGATGGGGGCCAGAGAGATGGCTTAATGGTTAAGGCACTTGCCTGCAAAGCCTAAGGACCCAGGTTTGATTCCCCGGTACTTACATAAGCCAGATGCACATGGTGGTGCATGTATCTGGTGTTTGTTTGCAGGGGCTAGAGGTCCTGGACCACCCATTCTCTCTCTCTCTCAAATAAATAAATTAATTAATTATATTTTTTTAATTTTTTGTTGTTGTTGTTCATTTTTTTTATTTATTTATTTGAGAGTGATAGACACAGAGAGAAGGACAGATAGAGGGAGAGAGAGAGAGAATGGGCGCGCCAGGGCTTCCAGCCTCTGCAAACGAACTCCAGATGCGTGCGCCCCCTTGTGCATCTGGCTAACGTGGGACCTGGGGAACCGAGCCTTGAACCGGGGTCCATAGGCTTCACAGGCGAGCTCTTAACCACTAAGCCATCTCTCCAGCCCTGAATATATATTTTTTTAATGTCAAATTCAGAGTTCACATTAGCCATCACTCTTCCTTTGTGGTCATGGGTTTAAAGTCAGTAGTGATGTCCAGAAATGACCTCATCCTCGCTCCTGGCCCTCAGTCCTGGGAGACTGAAGGTGCTTGGGGATTCTTAAGAGCCCCCAAACCATGCAGCAGGTCGTGACTGAAAAGAGCCAATGATCCCAGAAAAGTGGCACCCCCGAGTCCCCTTAGGCAGTGTCCTTCACTCCCCAAGAACACCTTGGTTTTCCAGGTTGGAGGAAGTGGGATGCATAGTGGACCAAGGAGAATGAAGACCACTGGAGATTCATCTGTGATGGTCCCAGCGATGGGCCGTAGGTGTGGATGTCACCACAGTGCCAGACTCTGTCCTCTGGCAGGTCAGTTAGAATAATTAATGAGCTGACACCTTCAGCGGGGTGACAGCCCCAGGGAGGAAGTGACAAGAGACAGGCAAGAGACTCTATACAGGGGAGGCTGCTGAGATCCCACAGCAAGAAGCCGGGGGTGACAGATCAGATACCTTTGTGAATGACTGGTACCTCTACAGAAAAAGGCTCCTCCAACCTGGAGCTTGGAACCTGAGGCCTTTCATTAGTGAAGCTGAGAAGGCTAGCTGCTTCCAGCCCCAGCCCCTGCACACACTGGTCCTATTGTTGATGAACGGACTTGGCTGTCTCTCTAAAGTGGCTAAAATTTGGCACATCCTTCCAGGTTTTTCCTGGTCAGATCAGGTGACCGCTTCCCCCTGAGACGTTTAGAGAAAGAAAGGATTACCTTGCCGCCTCCCTCCCCCTTGAAGACAGGTGAGACTAAATCCATTTAACTGACCAGCGCTGCCAGTTTACAAATAAAACATAAGCTATAAAAGCTGTCTTTGTTCCACTAAAGCGGCCTTCCTGGCGCTGAGGTTAGATTAGCAATTTGTCTTTTGTCAGAGGATTAGCAGAGCCTCATTGTTTTAGTGTTTATTTATCAACTTGCATCTTCTAGCAGTTTCGACAGACCCACATCAAAGCCCCCTCTTCCCCTATATCCCGGATGCTCATTTAGGCACCGGTGCCAAGGACCTCACAAAGCGGAAGCACATCCCATCCCCGCCCCCCCACACACACATGAAACATGCAAATCCTCCTACCCTCTCCTTCTGCTCAAGTTCAAGTTCTCTGACCCTCCCCTGGCTGCAGAGCCGGGGCAGCCCTAGCGAGGAAGAAAAGATGGTTCATCTAGACAAAGGGAACCTTTCTCATCGATGGTTTCTGACACAAACCCCAGGCACTCAAGGATATTTGTGGAGTAGAGTCCCGGCTGGGATGCCAGGCTGCCCTGGGGCAGTTGGCCAGTTCTCATGAACCCCAAGGCTTTCCTTTCGACTTGTGCCTTGATTGTGATTTTGCCAGGCTGACCCTATGATAGACGGGTTCTTCCCAGGGGTTGACCAGTGCTTATTACTTCCCTCCCAAGAGAATATGACCTATTAAGCACCTAAATGTACATGATTCTGTACCGGCCCAACTGCCTCTCACCTAGGATACTTTTGCCTGAGGATCTGACTTATGCCTTTGCATTAAAAAAAAAAAAAGCTAAAATAAGGGTCAGAGAGATGGCTTAGCGGTTAAGGCACTTGCCTGCAAAACCAAAGAACCCAGGTTTGATTCCCCAGGATCCTCATAAACCAGATGCATAAGGTGGTGCATGTGTCTGGAATTCGTTTGCAGTGGCCAGAGGCCCCGGTTCACCAATTCTCTATCTCTATCTGCCTCTTTCTTTCAAATAAGTAAATAATAATAAAAAATTTAAGAAAAGGAAAAAACTCAATACAATCAAATAAAACAACCAAAATGATTTCACGTTTGTTTGTTTGTTTTTGTTTTTATTTGTTTGAGAGAAAGAGTATGGATGGGTGAACCAGGGCCTCTAACCACTGTAAACAAACTCCAGGTGCATGTACCACCTTTTACATCTGGTTTACATGGGTACTGGGGAATTGTAGCTGGGTCCTGGGTCCTCTGGCTTTACAGGCAAGCACCTTAACTGCTAATCCATCCCTCCAGCCTGAGACAGGGTCTCTAGAGACAGTTATTCAGGGAAAATAGGCCTCAACTGTCCTACTGTCCTTCTGTCCTTGAAAAGTGAACCTTAACTTCACTCTGATGATGTGACATGGGGATCCTTCCCTTGCACCTAGTGGCTCGTGTCCGGAACATACTTTGTAGCCAATCATAGCCTTGAACTCCTGATCCTCCTGCCTCTGCCTCCTAAGTGTTGAAATATAAGTGTGTGCCTCCTTGCTCAGCCAGAATAAATTTTTTGTTTGTTTGTTTGTTTGTTTTTCAAGGTAGGGTCTCATTCAAGCTCAGGCTGATCTAGAATTCGCTCTGTAGTCTCAGGGTGGCCTCAAACGCACAGTGATCCTCCTAGCTCTGCCTCCCGAGTGCTGGGATTAAAGGCGTGAGCCACCACGCCCGGCTCAGAACGAAATATTTTAAAGATTCAGTTACATCTGGGGATGTAGCTCAGTGGTAGAGCTGTGGCCTAGCAGGCACAAATTCCTGGGCTCTATTACACACACACACACACACACACTTTAATAAAAACCAAAGCTCCAAAGGATGTAGCTCTTTTGTAGTGTTTGCCTAGCATGTACAAGGCCCTAGGTTCAAGATCCAGGGTTGCAAAAACAAAATAAACTTAAAACGCAGTTATTCCCCACACCTCCAGAAACCCCAATCACCACCTGGTATGATGACACATACCTGTGGCCCCCAACAGTTGAGTGGTAGAAGCAGGAGAAATGTCAACTACATGGCAAATGCCATACCAGTCTGACTACATAAAACCCTGTATCAAGAGTAGATAGATGCCAGGCTTGGTGGGGTATGCCTTTAATCCCAGCATTTGAGAGGCAGAGGTAGGAGGATCACTGTGACTTCAAGGTCAGTGTGAGACTCCATAGTGAATTCCAGGTCAGTCTGGGCTAGAGTGAGACCCTACCTCAAGGGGAAAAAAAAAATAGATAGACAATGATGATGATGATGATGATGAAGATGATAGATAGATAGATAGATAGATAGATAGATAGATAGATAGACAGACAAATAGATAGATGTTGGGCCTGAGGAGATTAATCAGTGGTTAATGGCATTTGTTTGCAAAGCCTGCCTGCCTTGGTTGAATTTGCCAGTCACCCACATAAAATTGGACAGGTATTAGATTATAGTGGTAAGAGACCCTGGTTCACACACACATGTGCAACTAGTTAATTAATAATAAATATCTATTACTCAGTGTAGGCTCAACAATTACAACAAATTATCCAGTATAATGGGGCTGCATGTGTGGGGCAGAGAGGCAGGGGCTATGCGGATTCTTTGTTGTCTCCATTTTGTTATGACCCCAAATAGCTTTTGGTGGCATGTTCGCATGCATGCATGTACACACACCCATGTGTGTGCAAGCAGTGTGTGTTTGTGTGTGTAATTTGGGTTTTTTTTTCCCTTTTCCTTTTCTCCTTTCTGCCCACCCCCAAGGCAGGGTTTCAATCTAGCCCAGACTGACCTGGCCTCTTGCCCCTGGTTCCCCAGCGTTCTAGCTCCTGGTTCCCCAACCCCTGAGTCCCCTGTGCTGAAGATTGTGCACAAGTGAGTGAGTAGGTCATAACTCCCAGTTCCCTACCTCTTAGTTCCCCAAGTACCTTTGATGTACTTGCAATCTCCACAGTCTGTGCATTCGCAATTATAACCGCATCCTACTCCAGTCTGGTTCACATTGAAAACAAAGCCCTCACTCAAGATCCTACCAGGACAAATACTTGTTTCTTCCTCAATAAAACAAGACTTTTACTCTGAGATGGATAGACCACAACACACACACACACAAAAAAACAAAAAACAAAAGTCAGAAAACTGAGTAATCTCCACCAAGGATGCCTAGTCCCACAATGGAAGTTTCCAATGAAATCATAGAGAAAACAAAAGAAATTGAGCCCCCAAATGAAGACACAACAAGCTATCTGACCCTGATCAAGAGAATTGCTGGACTGGAAGCAAATGAACAAAAAAAAAAAAAAACAATGATCGCATAAATGAAATCGAGCAGAATCATGTCTGAGAGCACTCAGCTTTTGTTACTAGGCTTAACTTAACTGAAGAAAACCAGAGAAGTCGCAAAAGAGATATAAATGAACTGAAGGTGGGTCAACAAATACAGGATCTCAATAACCCACTGACTAAGCTTAATGAAGACATGATCAAATGCAAGACTGAATTCCACGAAGCATCAAGAGAATCAAGCCTTGAACGGAAATGGTACTTCAAAAAA
The DNA here is from genome assembly GCF_020740685.1 of Jaculus jaculus. NCBI lineage: Eukaryota > Metazoa > Chordata > Mammalia > Rodentia > Dipodidae > Jaculus > Jaculus jaculus. The sequence continues at coordinate 22,415,524 of NC_059116.1, read as the reverse complement.
GAGATGGACATGATGCAAAACACACAAAATCAAATAGAGCTCACAAGAACCTCTCTAGAACCCCTCACTAACAGAGTCACTCATGAGGAAGACAGAACCTCTGAGCTGGAAGACAAGACAGAAGAAAGTGATGAGGAGTCCAAAAACTTTGCTAAGTTAAAAAAAGAATCATGCAAACAGAATACAAGGGAACTGTGGGATACCCTAAAACGACCAAGCATTCAGATCATGTGTATACCAGAAGGAAAGGAAATCCAGGCCAGAGGCATAGAGAACATATTCTATAAAAATATTGAAGAAAGTTTTCCCAATCTCACAAAAGAGAGGCCCATCCAGATACAAGAAGCCCACAGAACACCAAACAGACATGACCAAAGAAGAAGCTCTCCAAGGCACATCACATCATAGTAAAAACTCTTTTTTTTTTTAATTTTTTTTTGTTAATTTTTTATTTATTTATTTGAGAGTGACAGACACAGGGAGAAAGACAGATAGAGGGAGAGAGAGAGAATGGGTGCGCGAGGGCTTCCAGCCTCTGCAAACGAACTCCAGACGCATGCGCCCCCTTGTGCATCTGGCTAACGTGGGACCTGGGGAACCGAGCCTCGAACCGGGGTGCTTAGGCTTCACAGGCAAGTGCTTAACCGCTAAGCCATCTCTCCAGCCCCATAGTAAAAACTCTTAACAATGAAAACGGAAAGAGAGAGTGCTAAAAGCAGCAAGAGAGAAACAGCTCACTACATACGAAGGCAATCCCATCAGAATTACCTAGTGAATTTCTTAGTGGAAACCCTGTAAGCCAGAAAGGCCTGAAATAGGACACTTCAAAATCTAAAAACCTATGGCTTCCAACACAAGCCACTGTACCCAGAAAAGTATCCCTCATAATAGATGGTGAATGGAAAACTTTCCATGAAAAAAGTCAGCTCTATGATTGTATGAACACAAGGCCAAGCCTGCAGAGAATACTTCAGGGAATACTCCACATAGAACAGTCAAACAACCAATCTCAAGTGCCAACAAGAAGAAGATCACAATAACCACAACTAGAGTTGGCTTTAAAAAAGTACACAGTGCCTGGTGTGGTGGCGCATACCTTTAATCCCAGCACTCAGGAGGCAGAGGTAGGTGGATTGCAGTGAGTTTAATGCCACCCTGAGACTACGTAGTGAATTCCAGGTCAGACTGGGCTACAGTGAGACCCTACCTTGAAAAAAATAAAAGAGTACAAAGCCCAAGAAAGCACCAAACCCAAACCCCATAAAGCACACCATCATGGCAGGGATTAAATTGAACCTCAGAGTTATAACCTTAAGTATTAATGGCCTTAACTCACCCATTAAAAGACACAAGTTAACAGGGTGGACCTGCTGTCTTCAAGAAAACCACCTCACCCCTAAAGACAGATGCCTCCTCAGGGTGAATGGAATGCACTATGTAGTCTCAGGCTGGCCTCCAAGTCACAGGGATCCTCCTACTTCTGCCTCCTGAGTGCTGGGATGAAAGGTGTGCACCACCACGCCCAGCTTCCCTTTTTTTTTTTTTTAATATTTTTTTGTTCATTTTTTATTTATTTCTTTGAGAGCGACAGACACAGAGAGAAAGACAGATAGAGGGAGAGAGAGAGAATGGGCGCGCCAGGACTTCCAGCCTCTGCAAACGAACTCCAGACGCGTGCGCCCCCTTGTGCATCTGGCTAACGTGGGACCTGGGGAACCGAGCCTCGAACCGGGGTCCTTAGGCTTCACAGGCAAGCGCTTAACCGCTAAGCCATCTCTCCAGCCCAGCTTCCCTTTTTTTTCATCTTTCCATCCTTCTTCCCTGCTTTCTTTCTCTCTTTCAGACAGTGTCTCATGTAGCCCAGGCTGGCCTTGAACTCACTATGTAGCTGAGGAGGCTAACCTTGAACTCCTGATCTTCTTTTGCAGATGATTGTGTGAACTATAATAACCAGATGGTCCTGTCACACTATCCTCCTGAGGCATCACTGAGGGGGACACATTTCAAACCTTGGGGGTTAAATAAAGGAATATCGGGCTGGAGAGGTGGCTTAGCAGTTAAGGCACTTGTCTACAAAGTGAAAGGACTTGTTTCAATTTCTGCAGCCCCTCCTTCCATTTTTAAAGAAGCTAAATGACTTCCTAGGCTAGCCCAGTCTTGCACAAAAATAAAAATCTAATCCTGAACCTATCTCAGTTCAGAAATCATAAGCCAATTAAATCCTAGATACATCAGGCCTTAGGTGAGTCTACAGCCTATGGCTGGCTCTATTTAAGTGTATTTAAGTTATATTTATTTATTTATTTGTCTGTTTGCTTGTTTGGAGACATGATCCTATGTAGGCCTGGTTGTCTTCAAAGTCCCTATGTAGCTGAGAGTAACCTTGAACTCCTGATCTTTCTCAGCCTTTACTTCCCAAGGGTCAGGCTTACTACCCTATACCACCACGACGTGTCAGCTTCAGCCTCTTGCAATAACTTTATCAACCTGTCATAGAAGCTATTTGGAAATTAAGACAAACCGTAACCACCAAGGCTCCTCTGCCACCCCAAATTGCCCCCTCCCTGAGCAGCCTCCTCCCCTCGAAAACCACACTTGAAGAGGCAGCGAGCCATTTTGAAGGTTTGGAAAGCCATGTAGCAGGTGCCTGCTTAAACTAAGGAGTCCATGAGCTCTGAAATATTGGCAAGGTATTTCGCCATGCAGAATGGAAGACAAGAGGGCTGGAGAGATGGCTTAGCGGTTAAGCGCTTGCCTGTGAAGCCTGAGGACCCTGGTTCGAGGCTCGGTTCCCCAGGTCCCACGTTAGCCAGATGCACAAGGGGGCGGTGGTGGTGGTGCACGCCTTTAATTCCAGCACGCTGGAGGCAGAGACCCCAGAGTGAATCCCAGGTCAACCTAGCCTATAGTGAGACTGTGCCTCAAAAAAAGTGGGGGGAAGTTAGCTACAATAACTAGCATACCCTTATAATGCACTGTGTTAATATGACAGGATGAATTCATCTACTAGTTATGAGCAGGCCTCCCAATGCTGGCAGCATGGGTTGAAAACCTGGCTCTGAGCCGGGCATGGTGGCGCACGCCTTTAATCCCAGCACTCGGGAGGCAGACGTAGGAGGATCGCCGTGAGTTCGAGGCCACCCTGAGACTCCATAGTGAATTCCAGGTCAGCCTGGGCTAGAGTGAGACCCTACCTCAAAAAACCAAAAACAAAAAGGAAACCTGGCTCTGGCATTTAGTGAAATAATCTGAGTGAAATACTAAGCCTTAATGCTGTTTATTTGTTTGTTTGTTTTGGCTTGTTTTGGTTTGAAACAGGATCTTGTCCTGGAACTTACCTTACCTCAACCTCCTCAGTTCTAGAATTTCCAGGAATAAGCCACCACTACCAGCAATTTTTTGTTTTATTTTATTTGCTTTTTTTATTTATTATTCTTATCTTGTGGTTCTGGAAATAGAATCGAGAGCCTTGTTCATGTTAGGCAAGTGCTCTCCTGCTGAGCTACATCCTCTGCAGGAAATAGATGAGAAATTCACCCAAAGGCATGTCACTAGCGAGCATCTATCCTGGTCTACAGAATCCACACGGTGCTTCAAACACAACTCTCAGTTATCTCGTTTCCACAACTGCTATCATTGCCACTAAATGTTTTTTTTTTTTTAAATATCTCATTTTTCTTTATTTGTTTGAGAGAGCGAGCAAGAGAAACAGGCAGGCAGAAAGAGAGAGAGAATAGGCGCTCCAGGGCCTCCAGCCACCGCAAACAAACTCCAGATGCATGCGCCCCCTGATGCATCTGGCTTACGTGGGTCCTGAGGAATTAAACCTGAGTCCTTTGGCTTTGCAGGCAAGTGCCTGAACCACTAAACCATCTCTCCAGCCCATAAATGTTGATGTAACAGAGAAGGCGGAGACATTCGAGGATAAGGGATGAGCAACGCAAACCAGAGCTCAGGTTCAGGGCTAGAGCCAGGAGAGCGGAGCAGGAGTGATGTCTTAGCCTCCTTTCTGCTGCTAAAACGGGATACCTGGGAGTAGGTTGTTTGCTTGTTTATTTGCTTGTTTTTTGTTTGTTGAGTCAGAATCTTTCTCCATAGTCTTGGCTGGCCTAGTCCTCACTATCTATCCCAGGCTAATTTTAAACTTGAAGCAATCCCCCTGCCTCAGCCTCCAGACTACTAGGATCACCAACATGCGCCACCACACCTAGTTTTAGATCATGTCTTTACTTTGTGACAAGTATAGCCTTCTTTACTTTATTCAAGCACATTTTGACCTAGGATCCATTAGGCACATCCCAAATATTTACAGAAGCCCAAAGAGACTTTTTTTTGTTTGTTGGTTTTGTTTGTAAACCCAGCAAGCTAATGCTGACCATGAAATGGGAGGTGGAAACTAAAGAGGTTCCCTGAAGCCCTTTTTTGTGTGTTTGTTTGTTTTTTGACACAGGGTCTCACTCTAGCCCAGGCCCGACCTGTAATTCACTATGGAGTCTCAGGGTGGCCTCGAACTCATAGCGATCCTCCTACCTCTGCCTCCCGAGTGCTGGGATTAAAGGCGTGCGCCACCATGCTAGGCTTCCCTGAAGTTTCTAATGGGCCCAGCAAAGAACAACAGAGTGAGAAACGCTGTCTCCATGAGGTAGTAAGGCAGATGATTAACCTGAGATCGTCCTCTGACCTCCATACACTCACCGAGTCACGCACACTCACATCAGATCATGAAAATAATAAATTAATAAAAATTCCAGGACGTAGATATAGCTCAGCAGTATAGCCTGGCATCCATGAGGTTCTGGGTTCAATCCTCAGTATTACAAAAAATAAAAAAGAAAGAAAGAAAAAACTTTATGATTTTGCCTAATTAAAAGACCCCAAATCTGGGCTGGAGAGACGGCTTAGCGGTTAAGCGCTTGCCTGTGAAGCCTAAGGACCCTGGTCCAAGGCTTGATTCCCCAGGACCCACATTAGCCAGATGCACAAGGGGGCGCACGCAGCTGGAGTTCGTTTGCAGTGGCTGGAGGCCCTGGCGCACCCATTCTCTCTCTATCCACCTCTTTCTCTCTCTCTGTCTGTCGCTCTCAAAAAAATAAATAAAAATAAAATAAAATAAAAAAGACCCCAAATCAAACATTAGGTCAGTTGTCAGAAGTCACTTGTGTCTCCTATTTTCTTCTCAATGAAGTTATCAGGAATTATGAATGAGCAGTCACCTTTAACAACAAAAACTCGTGTAGGGGGGCTGGAGAGGTGGCTTAGCGGCTAAGCGCTTGCCTGTGAAGCCTAAGGACCCCGATTCGAGGCTCGATTCCTCAGGACCCACGTTAGCCAGATGCACAAGGGGGCACACGCGTCTGGAGTTCGTTTGCAGAGGCTGGAAGCCCTGGCGCGCCCATTCCCTCTCTCCCTCTCTCTATCTGCCTGTTTCTCTCTCTGACTGTCACTCTCAAATAAAAATAACAAAATTTTTTTTTAAATAAATAAATAAAATCTCGTGTAGGGGTTGGATTCAGGTGTCCCCCATAAACTTAGGTGTTGTTCCCAGCTGATGGAGATTTGGGAACTAATGCCACCTGGAGGCAGTGTATTGTTGGGGGCAGGTTTATGGGTGTTATAGCCAGTTTCCCCTTGCCAGTGTTTGGCATACACCCCTGTTGCTGTTGACCACCTTATGTTGGCCAGGGGGTGATGTCCACCCTCTGTTCATGCCATCGTTTTCCCTTGCCATCATGGAGTTTCCCCTGCAAGCCTGTAAGCCAAAATAAACCTCTTTTTTTCCCTACAAGCTGCTCTTGGTTGGGTGATCTCTACCAGCAATGTGAACCTGACTGCAACAGTAAAGTGGTACCAGGAGTGGGGTTGCTGCTAGACACCTGACTGTGTGGCTTTGGCCTTTTGGAGCTGATTTTCAAGAGCAATGTGGAAACCTTGGCCTAAGAGATGCCTTTCAGTGCTGTAAGTACAGCTTGATGGACTATTCTAGTAAGAGTTGAAAGACCTTAATGCAGTAAGAACTATGGACTGTGAGGTTTGGCTTATGAGGGTGAGAAAGAGCTTTGCTTGGACTGGGTTAGCAGTTTGTGTGAGAAGCTTGCTCTTATGGCTGTGTCCTGAAAAGTTGTGCAGAGTGGCTTTGCATAGAAATGAACTGGTGTGAGCAGAGGGATATGGCACAGAAAGAAAAATCTCTAGGTGAACTGTTGCCATTCAGCTGCAATTGAGAGATTACAACCTTTGAGATTGGGCTAGCTGACCTGTACTGGGGCAATAGGAAGAATGTAGACGCTTTTGAAGGGGCCTGAGTGCTCAAGAAGTGTCCTGTTCTTCAAAGACAGCTTTATTCCCTCCTGAATTAACAAATTGGCATCCTACCTGATATTGTAGAGTATAAGAAATGCAGGAAAGAGAGGGTCATTGAGTTTGCAACATGGTCTTGTGTTTTGGAAATGGCCATGGGCAGTGTGAAGCAGGTTTGTTGGATGCCTGCATGGAGACCCCATGAGGCCGTGAGGATGAACCATGGCTTGCAGTGGAGATGCTGGGACCACAAGATGGCTGCTAAGGAAAGCTGCCATCCCCGATGAAGTTTTCCAGGGCTGAGTAGTCTAGCTGGAGGGGCGAAATTGGAACTCCAGAGACTTGTTGCTCGTTAGAATTATTGGACTTGGAGATTTGTCACCGGCTAGAGTTGCTGGACTTGAAGTTACAAGGTTTGATGTTTTTCCCAGTTTAAATCTTGTGTTGGATGAATGTTTCTTTGCTATGCCCAATGCCATCTTTTGCAGTGTGAATGTTTATTCTGTGCTGTTATGGGGTTTGGGGGGATTTTTTGATATTATGGCTCAGTTAAAAGATCTTGTACTATGGGGATGTTTGAACATCTTTGAGATTGATAAAAACTATGGGGACTGGATGCATTATGTTTTACATCATGTATGGATATCAGTTTATGGGGGCCAGGGCAGAATATGGTTTGATTCAGGTATCCCCAATAAACTTAGGTGTTCTGAATGCTAGGTTCCCAGCTGATGGAGATTTGGGAATTAACACCTCCTGGAGGGAGTGTATTGTTGGGGGTGGGCTTATGGGTGTTTTAGCCAGTTTCCCCATGCCAGTGTTTGGCACACTCTCCTGTTCCTATTGTCTATCTTATGTTTCCCAGGAGGTGATGTCCACCCTCTGCTCATGCCATTGTTTTCCCTGGCATCATGGAGCTTCCCCCTCAAGCCTGTAAACCAAAATAAACCTCTTTTTTTTTTTTTTTTCTCACAAGCTGCTCTTGGTTGGGTGATTTCTACCAGCAATGCAAACCTGGCTGCAACAACCATGTAATTTATAATGACTAAAAATGTGTTTAGGGCTGTGCATGATGGCAGGTGCCTTTAATCCCAGCACTTGGGAGGCAGAGGTAGGATGCTCACCATGAGTTCAAGGGCAGCCTGGAACTGCAGAGTGAGTTCTACGTCAGCCTGGGCTAGAGTGAAACCCTACCTCAAAAAAAAAAAAAAAAAAGTGGCCTGGAGGGATGGCTTAGCAGTTAAGGTGTTTGCCTACAAAGCCAAAGGACCCAGATCTGATTCCCCAGGACCCATGTAAAACCAGATGCACAAAGTGGCGCATGAGTCTGGACTTTTTTTGCAGTGGCTGGAGGCCCTGGTGCCCCCATTGTTTTCTCTCTCTCTCTCTCTCTCTGCCTCTCTCCCTCTCCTTCTTTATCTCTCTGTCTCTCAAATAAATAAAAATTAAAAAACAATTTTTTTTTGTTTTTTTTTGAGGTAGGGTCTCACTGTAGCCCAGGCTGACCTGGAATTCACTATGGAGTCTCAGGGTGGCCTCGAACTCACGGCGATCCTCCTACCTCTGCCTCCCAAATGCTGGGATTAAAGGCATGCGCCACCACACCCGGCATAAAAATATTTTTTCTTAAATGCATTTAGCTAGAAGCCCAAGAGTAGCAGCATCTGGTTGGAGCTTCCTCACCTCACAGAAGGCCAAAGTCACGTGTACAACCCATTTCTGCCAAAGCCACATGGATGATCTCTTACTAGGCTCCAACCCTTGTTTTGGGGGACAACATGCATTGAAGGAACACACTCACGCACAGCGGGATTGATATCACAGAGTCTAGAACTTCTGAATTAACACCAACAGATTGCTGCCTCGCAGCCTCACCCAGCCTGCAGTCCCGGGTACTAGTGGGCAAAGGTACCCACCATGTAAGAGGTGCCCTTGGACCTTTAACCTTAAAGAGGAAACATGCCAACCAGTACTACCTCTCACCCGTGAAAGTTGGAAAGTTGTGCCTGATGAGATGAGGCTACTAGCTGTGAGCTAGCTAGGCAGCCAGTGACGAACCTCCACGTGGGCACCTGGAGGCTGTGTGGAAAACACTGAGTCTCCCTGAGTGACCCCACCAAGGCAGAAGTTGTAGATCCGTGAAGACGACCTGTTTTCTGGACCCGCTGAATCAATTGATGTGAAGCAATGCAAACTCCTTACTTCCTTAAGAGCATCGCCCGGAACTGCCAAGGGGAAAGGTTGACTTGGAAATAGCGAGGGTCCTGACCTTCAATGTGTGTGTGTGTGTGTGTGTGTGTGTGTGTGTGTGTGTGTGTGTGTGTGTGTGGTTTTTCTTTCTTTCTTTCTTTTTTGACAAACTGGATTCAGGAAAAAATAAATGTTTGCAGCAGGGTCAGCTATGGAACTGTGAAAGAATGCCGGCCCTGGTCACTGGAAAGGAAAGTGTTTGCAGGCAGCCTCAGCAAGATCTTGGGGCTCCTGGAAACACTGGGTCTTGGCTCTGTTTTCACCCCCTCTCCTCCCTATATCATGGCAGTGGGGTGTGTAGAAAGGGCCCCCTGCTTTCTCTTCTGTGCTGGAAGACAGGAAGCTTTCTCATTTGTTTTCACAGAGAAGCTTTGGTCGTGTTTTTTGCTTTTTTTTTTTTTTTAATCTTCATTTATTTATTTGAGAGAGAGAGACACAGACAGAGAGAGAGAGGAAGTGGCCTCCTACCACTGTAAATGAACTACAGGCACATGTGACACTCCATGTGGCGCTCTGGCTTTACACAAGTACAGGGGAATCGAACCCAGGCTGTCGGGCTTTGTGATTGAGCCCCTTTAACTACTGAGCCATCTCTCCAGCCCCTGGAGCCATTTTAATATAGAAAGAATTGGTAAGTGGAAATGGCGTGCTTTAGTGGAACCAAATTCAGATGCATCCTGGGAAAGTTCTAAAACTCAACTCACATAAAAGGGATTAAGATTATACTTGATAAGCCGACCAGGTTCCTGTCCTCATGGTGACCTGGTGCGCAGACAGCAGCCTCATTGGTAGTGTAGTAACCTGCTGCTCGTACAGGTGGCCCTAAGGGACCTTGGAGACAGTTTTACAGTTTTCTGGTGGACATCCAGATTTCTGCTCCCAACATAGGCTCCAGACAGCTATGTGGGGTGCTTTTGTGAAACCTCAGAGCACAGTGGTCAGGGTTCAGGTTGGCCAGGTCATCCTGTCCATCCGCACCAAGCAGCAGAAGTAGGAGGATCACCTTGGGTTCAAGGCCAGCCTGAGACTACGTGGTGAATTCCAGGACAGCCTGAGCTAGAGTGAGATACCACCCCAAAAAACAGCTGGGCATGGTGGCGCACGCCTTTAATCCCAGCGCTAGAGAGGCAGAGGCAGGAGGGTCACCGTGAGTTTGAGACCATCCTGAGACTACATAGTGAATTCCAGGTCAGTCTGAGCTATAGTGAGACCCTGCCTTGAAAAACCAAAAAATAAAATAAAATAAAAAGAACTGAAAGAGGGAAGGAGATGACTAGAAGCCATAGTAATCCCACTATCCTTTATTTCTTCCCCTTCTTTTGTCCAAATTGCTCTCACACTTGGTTGGGGAATCTGTTTTGTTTTACAGATGGCAGAGAAAACAGAGGAGAGCCTAAACTCATCACTAAGACAAGAAGATAGCCAACTGCCCACGAGACTTTCCACCTCTACCACATCTGCCAGGGATCAGGAAAAATTGCAGAGGAAGCGACTTCATGAACACTGCTCTTACTGCTAGCCTGACAACCAGCCCCAGACGGATGGTGACAGACACTTAGAAGAATCAAAACCTATGAAAGCATATGATTTCTGCAACTCTGCAACACAGCTCAGTGCAAAATGACATGCAAAGACAAAAAAGAAACTGAAATTAAATTTCATTGGTTAGTCTACCTAAGTAAGGATCTTTCATATTGCCCCTCCTCCTCTTCTCCTCCTCCGCCTCCTCCTTCTTCTTTTGAGACAAGGTCTCATGTAGCCCAAGCTGGCATCTCATTCACTGTGTAGAATGACTTTGAACCCAATCTTTCTACTTCCAGAGAGCTGGGATTACAGGTATACACCACCATGCCTGGACCTTTTCTGCTCCTCTTTGACAATATCACTCTATGTAGCCCAAATGGTTTCAAATTTGCTATGTGCTATGCCTGGGTTAACCTTGAATTTACAGTTCTCCTGTCTCTGCCTCCCAAGTGCTGGGATTACAGATGTGCACCACCATACTCCGTTAGGGGGTCATTTTCTCATTTAGATATAATGCACACACATTAAAATTTAATGCCAGGCATGGTGGTACACGACTTTAATCCTAGCACTCTGGAGGCAGAGGGAGAAGAACCACCATGAGTTTGAGACCACATAATGAATTCCAGGTCAGCCTGGGATAGAACAAGACTCTACCTCAAAAAAAAAAAAAAAAAAAAAAGAAAAGAAAAGAAAAGAAAAAGAAAGAAAATTAACCTGTGTAACCAATTATGGTGATACATGCTTATAATCCCAGCACTGGGAGGCTGAGGCAGGAGGATTTCTCCATGGCAAGACTCTGTCAAAACAAAGCCAAACAAGTGGCTAGAGAGATAGCTTAGTCAATGAAATGCTTGCCTCAAAATTATGATGACCTGCCGGGCGTGGTGGCGCACGCCTTTAACCCCAGCCCTTGGGAGGCAGAGGTAGGAGGATCGCCGAGAGTTCGAGGCCACCCTGAGACTATGCAGTGAATCCCAAGTCAGCTTGAGCCAGAGTGAGACCTTACCTCGGCAAACCAAAAATAAATTGCAATGACCTGAGTTCGACCCCCAGTACCTACATGAATGTCAAACATGGAGACACACACTTATAAATCCCAGTGGTATGGAGTCAGAGACAGGCAGCTTGCTAAGCTGCCAGTCTAGCCTATTTGGCGAGTTCCAGGCCAATGAGAGACCCTGTCTCCAAAAGAGGTGGACAGTGGACCTGAACATGCTACTTGAACTTATCTCCTGGCCTCCATACGTATGCACATGTGTGCGTACATGCACATGCGCACACATGAATATGTATACACACATGCACACACACCACACACATACATTTTAAAAAAACACTTTTTTTTTGTTTTTTGAGTTTTCAAGGTAGGGTCTCACTCTGGCTCAGGCTGATCAGGAATTCACTATGGAGTCTTAGGGTGGCCTTGAACTCACGGCAATCCTCCTACCTTTGCCTCCCGAGTGCTGGGATTAAAGGCATGCGCCACCAGGCCCGGCAAGACCCACTTTTTGAGGATGGGAGTTTTACTTTACTGGGTTTCCCAAGCTGATCTTGAACTCTTAGGCTCAAGTCTCCCAACAGTACAGTAGCTGGGATTACAGAGATGCAAAACCCAACCACTTCTCTGTCTCCATCAACCACTACTGTATTTTCTGTCTCCATAGTTTTACTTTTCCCAGAAAGTCATAAAAATGGAGATGGCACATGATTTTTTAAAAATTATTTATTTGCTTGTTTGAGAGAGAGAATGGACACACAGGGCCTTTAACCACTGCAAATGAACTCCAGACTCATGCACCACCCTGTGCATCTGGCTTACATGGCCTCTGGGAAATCAAACCTGGGTCCTTAGGCTTCACAGACAAGTGCCTTAACTACTAAGCCATCTCTCCAGCCCTTTTTGTTGTTTTGTTTTGTTTTTCAAGGTAGGGTTTTGTTCAGGCTGACCTGGAATTCACTATGTAGTCTCAGGGTGGCCTCGAACTCACAGTGATTCTCCTACCTCTGCCTCCCAAGTGCTGGGGTTAAAAAGGCATGTGCCAGTGGCATTTGACTTTTAATGTCTTGCTTTTCTCACTGATCATAATGCATCTAAGATTCATTCATTTTACCTCAAGTGTCAGGAATTCATGCTTTTACTGCTAAGCAGTGTTCCCTGGTGTAGATGTATCACAGTTTTGTAACCATGCCCTAGAGAAGGAACATTTAACAGTATGGTGCAATCATGAATCAAGCAAGCTATTATAAACATTGTGTACAAGTTATCATGTGAACCTGAATTTTTCCTTCACTTGGGTGAATATCTAAATGAGTGACTGCTGGGTTGTCTGTAAACAAAAGTTTCACTTTACACCGGGCATGGTGGCGCACGCCTTTAACCCCAGCACTTGAGAGGCAGAGGTAGGATTGCTGCGAGTTCAAGGCCATCCTGAGACTACATAGTGAATTCCAGGTCAGCCTGAGCCAGAGCGAGACCCTACCCTTGAAAAAAAAAAAATTGCTTTGTAAGAAACTGTGGAGCTGGGCGTGGTAGCCTTTAATCCCAGCACTTGGGAGGCAGAGGTAGGAGGATTGCCATGAGTTTGAGGCCACTCTGAGACTACATAGTGAATTCCAGGTCAGCCTGAGCTAGACTGAGACCTTACCTTGACAAAAAAAAAGAGAGAGAGAGAGAGAGAGAGAGAGAGAGAGAGGGAGAGAAACAAAGAAAGAAAGGAAAGAAAGAAAGAAACTAGTGTTGGAGAGATGGTTCAGTGCCTAAGGAACTTGCCTGCAAAGCCTAACAACCCAGTTTGATTCCCCACTACCCACGTAAGCCAGATACACAAAGTGGCGTATGCATCTGGGGTTCTTTTGCAGCAGGTACAGGCGCTAGAGTGTTCATGGCCTCCCTCCCTCCCTTGCAAATAAAAATAATAATAAAATTAGAAGAAAAGAAACTGCGGCACTGTTTTCTGTGAAGTGTGATTTTTCTCACGCAGGATGTATCAAAGCTGTCTGTACGTCCCGTCTTCACCCCCACAGCAGTTAATGCTGTCAACCTCTCTCCCCGTGGCTTTAATTCTCATTCTCCTAATGACTAGTGGTGGTAAATTTTTGGGGGGGAGAAAAAGGGGAGGGAATAAGCCTATTTGCCACTCACACATCTTCAAGAGGTTTGTGCAGATCTTTTGGTCACTTTTACAGTGGTGTATGTACGTCTCGCTGAGTTTTAAGACCTTTTGCATATTTGGAACACTCGTTCTTCATTGGATGTGTGATTTGCAGTTGTCCTTGTGTGGGATTGGCGTCAGGACAGCCTCCCCCCACCCCAAGATACCTAAGTCTGCATGTGCTCAAATGGCCTTTATAAAAAGACTTTGTAGAGCTGGAGAAATAGCTTAGTTGTTAAGGAGCTTGCCTGCAAAGCCAAAGGACCCAGGTTTGATTCCCCAGGACCCACGTAAGCCAGATGCACAGGGGCGTGCACACATCTGGAGTTCATTTGCAGTGGCTGGAGGCCCTGGCATGTCTGTTCTCTCTCTCTCTCCCCCATCTATTTCTCTCTCTCTCTCTCCAAATAAATAAAGAAAAATTTTAAAAATAAAAAAAAAAATTATAGGGCGCTAGAGAGATGGCTTAGAAGCTAAGGTGCTTGCCTTCAAAGCCTAAGGACTCATGTTCGACTCTGCAGGTCCCTTGTAAGCCAGACGCACAATATGATGCAAGGGTGCAAGGTCCCACATTCTGACAAGATGGCTCACCTGCCTGGAGTTGGACTGTAGTGGCTGGAGGTCCTAGCATGCCAATTCTCTCTCTGTCTCTCTCTCTTTGATTAAAAGAAAACTGCATTTTCTTAGCACCAAGACATGGTGGCGAGAGAGCCTGTAATCTCAGCACTTGAGAGGTGGAGGCAGGAGGATCACACACTGTAAGTTCAATGCCAGCCTGATCTATACAGCAAGTGCCGCACCAGCCAGAGCCACACAGCACAACACTGTCTCAAAGGACCCAAAGAAAAAAAAACAACAAAAACATCTTCCTTTAAAGCCCCTATGCGCTTATGCGCCTCCTGTTTCTTTTTATTTTATTGTGCTTTGCAAGAGGGCCTCACGGAGCCAAGGGTGACCTTAAACTTGCTATAGTCAAAGATGACCTTGAACTTCGGATTTTCCTGCCCCCACCTCCCAAGGTCTAGGGTTCCAGATATGTACCTCCAGGTCCCAGCTCGTGCTGTTCCCGGGGTGTAACTCGGGGCTTCATGCAGGCCAGGCAAGCGCTCTACCCACTGAGCCACAGCTCCAGCCTCGAGCCTCTTTTGTTATATGTCTGTTTGCTCACTTATGGAACTTATGAGTGCATAACCCACAAATTCTTTGAATCAGAAACTCAAAAATATTCTCTTAAGATAATTATATTATTGAAATTATATACGAATAAGCAAACTGACTCCCCTACACACAGGTATTTTTTCTTTTTGGGGTTTATGTTGCTTTACTTATTGGTTGGTTGGCCAGTGTGTGTGTGTGTTATTTTTTTTTAAATATTTATATATTTATTTGCAAGAAAGAGGCAGATAGAGGGAGAATGGACATACCAGGGCCTCTAGCCGCTACAAATGAACTCCAGACACATGTGCCACCTAGGGCATCTGGCTTACATGGGTACTGGGGAATCGAACCTGGGCCCTTAGGTTTCTCAGGCAAGTCCCTTAACCACTAAGCCATCTCTCCAGCCCATGTGTTTGGTGTTTTGAAGTACAGTCTCATTTTAGCCTAGGCTAACTTAGAAGTCACTCTTGTAGCTCCACGCTGGCCTATGACCTAGGACTAAAGGCATGTGCCACCACACCCGGCTGCTTTGGTTTTTGAGATGGCATCTTTGCTTTGCAAGGTGGCCTCAAATTTGCAATCCTCCTGCCTCAGCCTCCCAAATGTTAGGATTATAGGCATGTATCACACACAGGTGCATTCCCCTCTTTCATGCTGCCTGTTCAGGTGTGGCTTCTGTCTGAAATGTGCCCCCAAAGGCTATGTACTCAAATCCTGAGCGCCAGCTGGCGGTGTTGGGGGGAGGGCAATAGGAACATTAGGAGGTGGGGTCTAATTGCAGGAAGTAGGTCATTGAGGGCATGCTTGGGAAGAGTATATCTTATCCCTGACTTCCCTTTGTCCCTCTCAGGTCATGAGGCAAGCAGGTTTGCCCCCCCCCCAACCCCTCTGGCAGGATGTTACACGCAAAGCCAAAAGCTGTAAGCCATGAACTGAAACCTCTGAAACGGTGAGCCAAAGTAAACTTTTCCTTCTCGAAGTTGTTTTGCTCAGGTGTTTGGTCACCGTGGTAGAAAGCTGGCTACCACACTGCCCCATCGAGTCCAGTGAACCGCTGCTCCCTGCCCTGATCTGTTCAAATGCAGGGGAGCATGGCCATCCCATCCGGACTCCGAAAACAGACGGATGGGAGGCTTCCTTGTAAACACGGCTTTCACAGGACTCTAGAAAGCAGCAGGAAATAGCCAGACATGGAGATTGCCCCTAACACCCAGGGGACTTTAGATGAACATCATGATTTTCCCAGCTCAGGAGCCTTTAAGAAAAAAAAATGCCTTCAGCAATACCTTTCTGCCGTCCCTAGCAGCAAAAGCATTTACCAGAGGGAAGGTCTGAGACCCCAGGTTTGATCTTCTTTAACTCTGAAAAGTCACTTACTTTGGTCCCGGAGCCTTCCTTTTACAGATGAGCTTGGACTAAAACTACATTGGTCTCCGAGGTTCCTGATTAACCAAGAACCTGGCTATCACCTCACTTCAGAGGAAGCACATCCTCATTTATCAGCACTGGTCTCAGGGAGCAGGACAATAAATGTCTCTCTAACGATTTAAGAGAGCGCATGTTTCAGTACTGTGCCTGCCAGTGGGCAAATCAATATTTGTGTTGAGTCAGTTACAGCTCATTATCCAGAGCAAAGGGGCAAAAAAAAAAAAAAAAAAAATCTGATATCTGTTAAAACAAAACAAAACAAATCTTGAACTGCCAAATG
The DNA here is from genome assembly GCF_020740685.1 of Jaculus jaculus. Lineage (NCBI taxonomy): Eukaryota > Metazoa > Chordata > Mammalia > Rodentia > Dipodidae > Jaculus > Jaculus jaculus. Next base: position 22,399,432 of record NC_059116.1, on the reverse strand, counting down.
ACTCTGGGTACATACCCGAAAGGACTCTAAATTGGCATGTCACGGAAATACTTGCACATCCGTGTGTATGCTCCATTATTTTGAGCAGCCAAGCTTTAGAAGCAGCCTAGGTGTCTTTCAGCACATGAATAGATAAGAAAAACGTGGTGCATATACACAATGAAGACTTTGTTGCTGCTGCTGTTTTGGTTTTTCCAGGGAGGATCTCACTCTAGCCCAGGCTGACCTGGAATTCACTGTGGAGTCTCAGGCTGGCCTCGAACTCACGGTGATCTTCTACCTGTGCCTCCCAAGTGCTGGGATTAAAGGCGTGAGCTACCACGCCTGACCCCAATAAATATTTCTTTGATATATACATATATATAGTTTGTTTATTTATTTGAAAGACGAAGAGGGAGAGAGAGAGAGAGAATGGCCATGACAGGACCTCCAGCCACTGCAAACGAACTCCAGATGCATGTGCCACCTTGTGCATCCGTCTTACATGGTTACTGGGGAATCAAACCTGGGTACTTAGGCTTTGCAGGCAAGTGCCTTAACCGATTAACCATCTCTCCAGCACAAATATTTCTTTTAAAAAGATGCTGTAAACCAGGTGTGAAATATAAGAAAATTAAAATTAAAAGCTGTAACAATGAGATTTTACCATTCCTCCACAGACAAGACCCAGAATTAGAACATGTATTTGGTCTTAAGATGACAAATAGTTTTGTTGGACTTTGGGGGGTTACTGTGACAAGTTCTCTTTGGCTAGCTAGTCTAGTCAAATAGGTGAGCTCTAGGTTTAGTGAGAAACCCTATCTCAGAGAATAAAGTCAAAAACAATAGAGGGGAGACACCTAATATCAACCTCTGGCCTCTATGTCCATACACATGTGCTCACATGCAAATGAACACACACACACACACACACAATATATATACACACACAAGAGAGTTAAGATTTAAAATGGGGGGGGGAGGGTATTACCATGGGATATTTTTTATAATCATGGAAAATGTTAATAAAAATTGTGAAAAGTTAAAACATAAAATAAAATAAAATTTAAAAAATTAAAAATAAATTTTAAAAAAGATTTAAAATGTAAGCCGGGCGTGGTGGCACACGCCTTTAATCCCAGCACTCGGGAGGCAGAGGTAGGAGGATCGCTGTGAGTTCGAGGCCACCCTGAGACTCCATAGTGAATTCCAGGTCAGCCTGGGCTAGAGTGAAGCCCTACCTTGAAAAAAAAAATTGAAAAGTTAAAAATGGAAAAAAGTCTGAACCAAACTATACAACTATATGAATTCTGAGAAAATCAAGAGAAAAAAATTGGATAATAAAAGGGATAGTATATTCTGAAAAAAGGAATGTGAAAAGAACATACAAACCAAAAACAATACAATGTCAAGGAAAAAAGAAAAAAACTAGCCAGGCATGGTGACGTACGCCTTTAATCCCAGCACTTAGGAAGCAGAGGTAAGAGGATCACCATGAGTTCGAGACCACCCTGAGATTACATGGTGAATTCCAGGTCAGGCTGGACTAGAGTGAGACCCTACCTCCAAAAGTCAAATAAATAAATAAATAACAATAATAATAGATAAATTAGTGGTAAAGATTTGAAATTATAGTATCACTCTGACAGCAACAGATAAAGAAAATACTAACTGATACGAGTATCAGAATACAGATAACAATGTCAATCCACTGCATATACACAAAACTTTGTGTCAAACAAATGTAACAACACAGTCAGAGTGTACTCTGGAAGCCCTGTTACCAACACCATTGACTTCCACAACAAAGAAAAGCTCACTGAGGCTCTTCTCAATCAGAAATTTAGAAACTACAAAAACAAAGTAGCTGCTTAAAAATATCAAAAAGTACAGGAGGTGGTTTCTAATACCCTTTTTTTTTTTAAGTTTTTATTTATTTATTTGAGAGTGACAGACACAGAGAGAAAGACAGATAGAGGGAGAGAGAGAGAATGGGCGTGCCAGGGCTTCCAGCCTCTGCAAACGAACTCCAGACGCGTGCGCCCCCTTGTGCATCTGGCTAACGTGGGACCTGGGGAACCAAGCCTTGAACCGGGGTACTTAGGCTTCACAGGCAAGCGTTTAACCGCTAAGCCATCTCTCCAGCCCTCTAATACCCTTTTTTTAAACTTTTTTTATTTTTTTTTTAAATATTTTTTTTTAATTTTATTTATTTATTTATTTGAGAGTGACAGACACAGAGAGAAAGACAGATAGAGGGAGAGAGAGAGAATGGGCGCGCCAGGGCTTCCAGCCTCTGCAAACGAACTCCAGACGCGTGCGCCCCCTTGTGCATCTGGCTAACGTGGGACCTGGGGAACCGAGCCTCGAACCGGGGTCCTTAGGCTTCACAGGCAAGCGCTTAACCGCTAAGCCATCTCTCCAGCCCTATTTTTTATTTTTTTGAGGCAAGCTCATCAGACTGGCCTTTTGTTTTACAAGAGAAAAAAGGGAGAGACTTGGCATGCAAAGACCTCCAGCCGTGTGCGCCCCCTTGTGCCCATGCGTGACCTTGCACTCTTACATCGCCTGTGAATCTGGCTTACGTGGCACCTGGAGAGCGGAACGTGAATCCTCAAGCTTAGCATTAACTGCTAAACCATTTCTCCAGCCCTCTAACGCCTTTAATCCCAGCACTCAGGAAGCTGAGGCAGGAGGACTGCTGTGAGTTTGGGGGCCACCCTGAGACTACATAGTGAATTCCAGGTCAGCCTGGGCTAGAACGAGACCCTACAGACAGAAAATGAAAAAGCAATCAATGAAACTGCCTAACAAAAATATTTAAGTTGCCAGGTGTGGTGCCGTAAGTTCGAGGCCACCCTGAGACTACGTAGTGAATACCAGGCCAGCCTAGACTAAAGCAAGACCCTACCTTGAAAAACCAAAAAAAAAGAAAAAAGAAAAAATAATTTCAACAAACAAAAAATATTTACTTTTAAGGCCAGGTGTGGTGGTGCACGCTTTTAATCCCAACATTCAGGAGGCAGAGGTAGGAGGATTGCTATGAGTTCAAGGACAGCCTGGGCTAGAATGAAACCCTACCTTAAATCCTCCTCCCCTGCCAAAAAAAAAATTGATTTAAAATGACTTACAGATGAAGTCTACCAAACATTTTTTTAAATTTTTATTAGCATTTTCCATGATTATAAAAAAAATCCCATGGTAATTCCCTCCCCCCCAACACTTTCTCCTTTGAAATTCCATTCTCCATCATATTACCTTCCCATAACAATCATTGTACTTACATATATACAATATCAACCTATTAAGTACCCTCCTCACTTCCTTTCTCTTCCCTTTATATCTCCTTTTTACCTTACTGGCCTCTGCTACTAAGTATTTTCATTCTCACGCAGAAGCCCAGTCATCTGTAGCTAGGATCCACATATGAGAGAGAACATGTGGCGCTTGGCTTTCTGGGTCTGGGTTACCTCACTTAGTATAATACTTTCCAGGTCCATCCATTTTTCTGCAAATTTCATAACTTCATTTTTCTTTACCGCTGAGTAGAACTCCATTGTATAAATGTGCCACATCTTCATTATCCACTCATCAGTTGGGGGACATCTAGGCTGGTTCCATTTCCCAGCTATTATAAATTGAGCAGCAATAAACATGGTTGAGCACGTACTTCTAAGGAAGTGAGATGATTCCTTCAGATATATGCCTAGGAGTGCTATAGCTGGGTCATATGGAAGTCTACCAAACTTTGAAACAAGTTGTTTTCATAGTTAATTCTTATATTACACATGGTCTTCCAGACAGTGGAAAATGATAGCAATCCACATCTGTAATCTCAGCATTCTAGAGGCTGATCAGGACGATTGTGATGTCAAGGCCAGCCTTGGCAACACATGGAGACCGTGTCAAAAGAAAAATAAATAAATAAATAAAAGATTAAAAAAAAAAAAAAAAAACCTACCGTGGAAAAAGAGCGATAGTTTCCCAGTCATTTTATGAGACCCGTGTAATCTTGATTCTGATATCAGATAAGAACATGATAAGAAAGAAAATTGTAAGCCACTTTCACTGGTGGATGTAGATGTGTAGATCTTTGAACAACTAATTGAATCGCGGGCAAATAATTTATCTGAAAAAGACAAGGATGGGAAAGCGGGGAGAGGACAAACATGTATCGTGAAAGTGGAAAGAGGCTGTGTTGTGGGGGAGGGAGGGGAAAGAAAACAAACAAACAAACAAACAAAAAAAAGTGGGCTGGAGAGATGGCTTGGCGGTTAAGCGCTTGCCTGTGAAGCCTAAGGACCCCGGTTCGAGGCTCGGTTCCCCAGGTCCCACGTTAGCCAGATGCACAAGGGGGCGCACGCGTCTGGAGTTTGTTTGCAGAGGCTGGAAGCCCTGGCGCGCCCATTCTCTCTCTCTTCCTCTATTTGTCTTTCTCTCTGTGTCTGTCGCTCTCAAATAAATAAATAAATAAATAAATAAATAAATAAATAAATAAATAAATAAAAAAAAAACGTTTCAAGGACTGGGGGAATGGCTCAGTGGTTAAAGGTGCAAAGCCTGATGGCCCAGGTCTCTGCCATCCCTGTCCATCCCACCATGTCCGCCTCCCCTCCCTTCCCCAGATCTCCACGATCTTACCCCTCTTCCCTCCTGATCCTCAAAGCGCTGCATTGAGGTGATGGGCTGAGGAGAAAGTTCTCTGTACTGAGCCTGACACCGTGTGGTGGAGAAGAGCTGAATTCACATGTGAAAAAGCAAAAGAGCCATTTGACGTAAGTTAATACTATTAAGTGAGCAAATAATATGATTCTCTAAGACTTCTATTTAGTGGTCAACATCCCTCAGAGCTGTTCAGCATATCTCCTGATATATGAAAAATCTAATTATATACATATATATATATATTCCTTAACTAACCAAGCAGTGGGCGGCAGTGTCTGCAGACACTCACGACTAAGCAAACTGCTGAGAATAAGTGACAGTTGAGTGCTCAGCCACTATATCAACCCCCCACCCACCAAGGCTCAGGGAACGTCGCAGAAGAGATGAAAATAATATAACAGGTAGAGGAAGGGTGGAACAGTGTGGAAGCTTACTTCCGGGTTCTACACTGCAGACCTCACAGCAGCTGTGACCACCTGCCTAAGATGTGCACAGGGGCTGGAGAGATGGCCTAGCAGTTAAAGCACCTGCTTGCAAAGCCTAAGGACCCAGTACCCACGTAAGCCAGACCGCAAGGTGGCACACGTGACTGGGGCTTGTTTGCAATGGCTGGGGGCCCTGACATGCCCATTCTCTCCCTCCACACCCCCTTTATATATTTGCCTCTTTCTCTCTCTCTCAAATAAATAAATTTTAAAGAAGATCTGCACAAGATTGGGCCCCTAGCATTCTCTCTCTCTCTCTCTCTCTCTCTCTCTCTGTCTCAAATAAATAAATAAATTTTAAAGAAGATCTGCACAAGACTGGGCCCATAGCATTCTGTCAGGGGGTGGGGAGCTCACCGGGCTCCACCTCTCCCTGAAGCTCTGTACACAGTTAATGGTTGATGGAGGAGGAAGAGACATTTTCTTCGGTAGTGCAGCCACGCGTCTGTAAACCACCTCTCACCCTTACTCATGAAAGCAATCTTACTGAAACTCGTCTGATCATTAAAAAATAAAATAAAAAGCACATGATGGGAAAAGGAAGGGACTCCTTGGGAGCGGAAGGGTAACAAGAGAGGATTAGGGTACTGAATATGTTGAAAATACATCATATGCACATATTAAAATGTCATAATGAGGGCTGGAAAGATGGCTAAGGCACTGGCCCATGAAGCCTAAGGATCCATGTTCTGTTCTCCAGCTCTCACGTTAGCCAGATGCATAAAGGTGAGGCAAGGGTAAGGTTGCACCTGTCCACTAGGTGGCGCAAGTGCCTGGCGTTCCATTCAGTGGCTGAGGCCCTGGTGTGCCAATTCTCTCTCTCTGCCTCTCTGTCTCTCTGTCTCTCTCTCTCTCTCTCTGTCACGTGCACTTTCTCTAAAAAACAAATAAATTAAATTTAAAATGTCATAATGAAACCTATTATATATAATTAATATATGCTAATAATTTTTTAAGGTATTAAAATAGGTGCCAAATCTGTCACGGTCTCCAAGGCTCAGGGTCCATTGCTGAAGAGGTGGCAGAAAGAATGTTTAAGAGCCAAAGGAAGGAAAGGAGTGTGTACAATACAGACCCAAAGTGGCCATGATATTCACCGCCACACAGTGGCTGATGCTACCTAAACAAAACCTGCATAATAGGAGGGGAAAAAAATGATGACATCAAAAATGAAGAGAGACTTTGATGGAAAGAAGGGATTCAGAAGGGAGATTTCAGGAGGAGGAAAGGGAGGGTGGCGGGACTATGATCATGATACGTTGTCTCTATGTATGGAGGTTGTCAATAAAATGTTTAAAAAAAAAAAAAGAAAGAAAGAAACCGGGCGTGGTGGCGCACGCCTTTAACCCCAGCACTCGGGAGACAGAGGTAGGAGGATCGCCGTGAGTTCGAAGCCATCCTGAGACTACATAGTGAATTCCAGGTCAGCGTGGGCTAGAGTGAGACCCTACCTGGAAACACCAAAAAGAAAGAAAGAAAGGAAGGAAGGAAGGAAGGAAGGAAGGAAGGAAGGAAGGAAGGAAGGAAGGAAGGAAGGAAGGAAGGAAGGGAGGAAGGAAGGAAGAAGTAAAGGAAAAAAGGGCCCGAGAAATGGTTAAGGCGCTTGCCTGTGAAGTCTAAGGACCCAGGCTTGATTCCCAGAACTCAAGGAAGCTAGATACACACATGCATGCATCTGGAGTTCATTTGCAGTGGCTAGAGGCCCTGGTGAGCCAATTCTCTCCCTCCCTCCCTCTCTCTCTCTCTCTCTCTCTAAGTAAATTAAAAAAGAAAAGAAAATAGGTGACAAACAACAGTGCACCTTTTGGAGTGGAAGTGGTAACAAACGCCTGTAAAATGAAAATGTCTCTTCCCTTTCCTTAGTAGTAATGAACAGAGAGCTCTAGGCCAACAGCAGGCTTCATTATGGCCACCCATCTGCTGAGAGGTCAGGAAGCCTCAGCTCAGGCCCGAGCTTACCTACCCTTGTTTATCTTCCCCACAACACTAACTGTAAACACACATACGATTCATAAAGGCAATGTGGGTGATTCCCACCCCTCCACACACACTTTTTTTCCTCCTTCCTAATAGAAGAAACTGATAGAATACATCAAACACATTCAGTTAGAAATCTCTCATTAAAATTAAAGATGAAGGTAAATATCTTTTTTTTTTGTGGTCACGATCCAGTGATATAAAAGGACGCAAAATTAAAAGCACACAATAGCTGATTGCTGCGCCTAAGCCAAGGGTAACGATGTCCATTGAATTACTGAATAAGCAGTTGTGATAACATATGCTATTGAAGGCACAATTGTGTCGCGGGTACCCCTAATGTTCTGTCAGAACTGCCCATGAGGAGGGATCATGCTTGCCCCTTTCTGGGCCCTAAGCAGGCTGGTCCACACAGATCGCATGTCTGCACATGCCATCTCTAACAGAAGCAAAGCAAGTATTGATTTCAGAAATCTTTTATTATTATTTTTCAGAACACTTTTTGCATTCCCATCCCACCAGGGCCTAGAGTTTCAATGGGCACGCAGAGCGGCTAGGTGGCATCTTTATCAGGCCTCATAAACCTTGATTGAATACACAGCGATAAGGCCTGTTTAAACTGTCCTCCTGCTGATAACAGACCTGGAAGCAGCGCCAGCCCTAGCAACGGGGCAGGCGGGGGAAAAGAGCCTCTTCAAACCCCAAAGTGCAGGCCCGCTAGGCGGGGAGCTGCAGACTGTCCAAGGCACCCCGCAACTGCTGTCCTGGGGGGCGGCGAGGAGTGAGGATGGGGCGTGGGGTGGTGGGGGTGGGTGCAGGCTCTGGATCCTTAAGGGCCTTGGAAATGTTCTTCAGAACCCCTGGGGCTGGAAGAGAAAGGAAGGATGCTTTCAAACCCCAGGGCCAGTTAGCTCTGACATCTGCGGACACAGCGCGCTCAGAGGGGCCCCTGTCAGAGATTTGGGGATGGCAGGCTCTGGCTTTCATAAATGAGAGGTACAGACATGTGGAAGACAGACAGGTGTGGGATTTCTCCCATGGGCTTAAGTCGGATTCTCCTGGCCATTATTTTATTTTAATTTTTTTGCTCACAGAGACCCAGAGCAGTACTGTTTCTAATCACTGCTTGCTAGTTCAGCGTTGCATACCCAATCTCCAGCCCCCAGCGCCCCCCCACAGGCTGCAGGAACCAGCTCGGCTGGGGATGCTGGTGGGTCTCCAACCCGGGGCTGGTGGCAGCAGCCGCACCCAGGAAAGGACCTTGTGAGTGGAGACAGCCAATGAGCCTCTTCTGTTATGTGAATTAGGTGCTATTTAGTTAGTTAGTTAGTTTTTTCGAGGTAAGATCTCACTCTAGCTCAGGCTGACCTGGAATTCACTGTGGAGTCTCAGGGTGGCATCGAACTCACAGTGATCCTCCTGCCTCTGCCTTCCAAGTGCTGGGATTAAAGGCGTGCGCTATCACGCCCGGCTAAGTGCTTTCTATTTTATTTCGGTTTTGTTGTTGTTATTGAGTATTTTTTTTTCTTTTTTGCTTCTCTTTCCTACCTTCTTTTCTTCCTTCTGTCCCTCCTTCCTTCCTTCCTTCCTTGTTTTGGAGACAAGGTTTTGCTATGCAACCTTAGCTGGTACTCACTGTATAGCCCAGGCTGACCTCAAACTCACAGCAATCCTCCTGCCTCAGCCTCCCAAGTGTTAGACAAGCAGGCATGATCACGAACTAGCTATTAAATGAAGTTTGTAGAAAGTAACTCTGTAAGAGTACATAATAATTAGCTTTTCTGTATTGACTATATACATTGGGCTGGGGATGTGGCTCAGTGATAGAGAGCCTTGCCTAGCATGTATAAGGCCCTGGGTTCAATCCCCAAGAAAGAAGTGGGGGGGAGGAATCAAGCAGAAAAATAACTGCTAAAAACATGAAAGTTATATACATGAATATCAAGACATTTTATATATAACTTTCAAAAACTAAGTTTATTCAAATGTGTCCATGGAAAAATATTTTCCATATTCTTCAAAGGTGCCCTATCTCCTCAATAGCTTTTGTTTTCAAAAAAAAATTTTAGTTTTATTTATTCATTCACAAGGAGAGAGAGAGAAAAAAAATGGGTGCACCAGGGCCTCCAGCTGTAGCAAATGAACACCAGGTGAATGTGCCACTTTGTGACTTTATTTACATGGGCACTGGAGAATCAAACCCAAGCCATTAGGCTTTGCAGGCAAATGCCTTAACCACTGAGCCATCTCTCAAGCCCTCCTCAATATCTTTTAATAAAATTTAATTAGTTGCAATGAGCTGTCAGTATGTCCTTTCCTACATCAATAAATTACAGGCTTTTACAATAAGCTCTGACACCTGGATGGTAATAAGGTCTCCCTCTCCTTCCGTTTCCTCCGCTAAGTGCCAATGAGGGCAGATGCTGAGCCCCAAGATGCCCTCCTGCGGGCTGCGCTCAGAGCTCTGCAGACCAGCCGCGGCAGGGGGTTTTAGAATTGGGAAATCCCACCGTCCTGTGGAAAACACCTGGCCTCTCGCATACCTCTGGATGAGTTTGCAAAGGAACTCAGGGTCTTTTGACCCAGGAGGCACGTAGGAAGCAGGCTCATCTTTAGGAAACCCAGGCCTTAGGATAACAACCAAATTTCCGAGCTATACCTGGCAATTTCTCTGGAACATTCACACTGGAATTTTCTGTTAAGCTTATATGTTAGTGTTGGAAAGCAGAAAGGATTCAGTGGAGGGGGGATTTAACAGGGGGAAAAGAGAGGGTGGCGGCAAGGAGCTGGAATCGTGATATATTGTCTAGATGTATGGAAGTTGCCAAAAAAAAAAAAGTTAACAAAAACTGGACGTACTCAGTACTCAGGAGGCAGAGGTAGGAGGATCAGCGTTCAAGGCCATCCTGAGACTACACAGTGAATTCCAGGTCAACCTGAGCTAGAGAGAAACCCTACCACAAAAAAAAAAAAAAGGGTTAACAAACAATTGAACTAAAAATAAAACAAGATTGTATGTCAGAGCCAGGCATAGACTCAGGCCTTTAATGCCAGCACTCACAAGGCTAAGATAGGGGGATCGCCATGAGTCTGAGGTCAGCTTGGACTACAGAACGCGTTCCAGGTCAAGCTGGGCTAAAGTGAGATACCATGTCCAATAAACCACCACCAACAACAAATTATATGGCTGGGTGTGATGGTGAGTTCGAGGCCAGCCTGAGACTACATAGTGCATTCCAATATCAGCCTGGGGTAGGGCAAGACCCTACCTCAATAAAAAGAAAAATTTACTATATGTCAGTTTATCACAACTATACTGAATATTATTTGCTTTATTCTTCAATGGCTTATTTGTTTTTGAGACATGTAGCTCAGCCTGGCCTCAAACTTCTTTTGTAGCTGAGGATGATCGGGAACTCCTGATACTCTTGCCTCCGCCTCTCAAGGGCTTGGATCGCAGGCATGCACCACCATGCTTGGATTTGCACTTTTTTTTTTTTTTTTAATAAGTAAGGAATTTTGTACTCCCAGCCCTTAGGAAAGAGGCAGGGCATCCCTGCCAATCTGAGACTAGCCTGGTCTACAAAGTGAATTCCAGGCCCACTAGGACTACATAGGAAGCCCATCTCAAAAACAAAACAAAGAAAGAGCAGCTGGGCTGTCCCGATAGTCTAAGGGCCTCCACAGCTGACTCACCATTGCTGATGATATGGTGATAGATCGTCAGCCCACAAAACACTTCGTCCATTCATCACAAGCGAGCCACAAATGCAGGATACTGAGGAAGACATGAGGAAGCAAGTTAGTCAGCTTTCTTCTTCATATTTTTTATTTTTATTTATTTATTTATTTATTTTTGTTTTTTCAAGGTAGGGTCTCACTCTGGCTCAGACTGACCTGGAATTCACTACGTGGTCTCAGGGTAGCCTCGAACTCTCAGCGATCCTCCTACCTCTGCCTCCCGAGTGCTGGGATTAAAGGTGGGTGCCACCACACCCAGCTCTTCTTCATTTTTGTAAAAGTATTTTTACTTATTTATTTATTTGAGAGAGAGAGAGAGAGAAAATTGGCACAACAGGGCCTCCAGCCACTACAAACAAACTCCATACACATGCACCACCTAGTGCATCTGGCTTACATGGGTCCTGGGGAATCGAACTGGGATCCTTAGGCTTCACAGGCAACCTCCTTAACTGCTAAGCCATCACTCTAGCCCAGCTTCTTTCTTCTTTAATATATATTTGATTCGTGTGTGTGTGTGTGTGTGTGTGAGGTAGGGTCTCACTCTGGCCCAGACTGACCTGGAATTCACTCTGTAGTCTCAGGGTGGCCTCAACCTCATGGCGATCCTCCTACCTCTGCCTCCTGAGCGCTGGGATTAAAGGTGTCGTGCGCCACCATGCCTGGCTGCTTCTTTATTTGAACAAGATACTGAATGTGGGCACTCCAGGGCCTCCAACCACTGCAAAAGAAATCTAGACACATGTCCAACCATGTGCGTCTGACTTTACAAGGGTACTGGGGAGTTGAACCCAGGCTGGCAGGCTTTGCAAGCAAGCACCTTTAACTGCTGAGCCATCTCCCCAGCCCATGTTTTGGCAACTGGAGCAAAATTTCCAGGACAACTTATAGAGAGAAAAGGTTCACGTTGCCCGGCAGGTTTGAAGGCTTCGTGCCTTGATCTACAGTCCCCGTTGTGTGGGACATTGTGGCTGGACAGAAGTTCACAGTCAGAGCAAAACTGTTCATGTCATGGCCAAGGAGCCAAACAGGGAAAAATGAGGAAGAGACCATTCAAGTACACACCCTCGCTGCCCTAAAGACTTCCCACTAAACCCTACCTCTTTGTTATTGTTGTTGATCTTGTTTTGAGGTAGGGTCTCACTCCAGCTCAGGCTGACCTGGAATTCACTATGGAGTCTCAGGGTGGCCTTGAACTCACAGCGATCCTCCTACCTCTGCCTCCCGAGTGCTGGAATTAAAGGCGTGCACCACCACGCCCAGCAAGCCCTACCTCTTAAAGACCAGTACTGCCACCCTGCAGAGCAGGACTTTGATACATGGACTTTTAGTGACCATTTAGGACCCAAATGCTAGCAGAAGTATAAATATTATAAATCTCTGCTTCCTGGGCTGGAGAGATGGCTTAGCAGTTAAATGCTTGCCTGTACAGCCTAAGGACCTGGGTTCAAGGCTCCATTCCCCAGGATCCACTCAAGCCAGATGCACAAGGGGGTGCACGTGTCTGGAGTTCGTTTGCAGTGGCTGGAGGCCCTGGCGCGCCCATTCTCTCTCTATCTTTCTCTCTCTCTCTCTCACTCTCTCTCTCCACCTCTTTTTCTCTCTGTCACTCTCAAATAAATAAATAAAAATAAACAAAAAATGAAAAACAAAAAGAAAACACCATGATGAAACCTAATTCATTCTATTATTTTTTGTTGTTGCTGTTGTTTTGTTTTGGTTTTGGTTGCTCGAGGTAAGGTCTCATTTCACTATGGAGTCTCAGGGTGGCCTCCAACTCATGGCGATCCTCCTACCTCTGCCTCCCGAGTGCTGGGATTAAAGGCGTGCGCCACCATGCCCAGTGCCACCTCAGTTTTTGAGGCAGGGTCTCTCAGTGAACCTGGAACTCACTGTTTCAACTAAACTAGTTAGCAAGTCTCAGGGAGTCTCCTGCCTCTACTTCCCGGCACTGGGATTACAAACACAGGCCACCATGCCCATCTTTTATGTACATGTTAGGATTTCATGCTTCTGCAGCAAGCCCTTTATCAAATGAGCCATCTCCCCAGCCTTCACTATGTTATTTTTTATATTTATTTTATTTTATTTTATTTATTAGAGAGAGAGAGGAAGGGGCAGATAGAGAAAGCAAGAGAAGGAGCGCATCAAGGTCTCTGCAAACAAACTCCAGATGCATGCTCCACCTTGTGCATTTGATTTACGAGGATAGTGTGGAATCGAACCTGGGTCCTTGGGCTTCGCAGGCAAGCACCTTAATGGCTAAGCCATCTTCCCAGCCTCTATGTTAGTTTTATCCTGCCTCATTGCAAGGGCTAGGGGGCATTCCATTCTCTCTCTCTCTCTCTCTCTCTCTCTCTCTCTCTCTCTCTCTTTCTCACCTTGGGGTGGACAGGACAGAGAAGAAACCCATTTCCACTTATTCCCAAGTGCTTGCTCTCTGACATCCTGACAGCATTCTCTCTGCATGCGGAACAGCCGGGTCTCCCTGGATGACAAAGGGTTGGCTCTGCCTCAGCTGCCCAGGGGGGCGGACTGTCCACAGAGGTGATCCACATCCGCCCTACATGCTAATGAATCGTCCCAGGAGTGGAATGGTCTAATTTCAGGAGCCACCGAACAAAAACCCAGAGAATTTAGTAATCCTACCACAATAACAAAACCAAACTCCAAATATTATCAAGGGTCAGGCCAAAGCGTGAAGACACTCCAAACCTCTCTCTCCTTTCCCTTTCTCTCTCTCTCTCTCTCTCAGTATCGTGATTCTCATGCAGATTTCCCACTATCCTCCAGGGGATCCCAATCTGTAATGTCTTACAGATTTCAGGGCTGGTGTCTGACAGCTTTAACATAGCTGAATGGAAGCTTAACCTCAGCTCATTACTTGAAGGCCTGATAAGTTATACTGAACCTGTCAAGGCCTCTCCCCCCTGGGATGTCCTTCCCTCCTCCAGGGGGACAACAATGAAAGCATCTTCTTCATTGGACTGGCGTCATTTCTTCTGCATCTTATAATCACCGCCATGTTATTCCAAATCCTAATTCATGAAAACAGAAAATATGGACTGCCTAGTTGAGAAGGAAAACTTCAATGTTCTCTCATTTTTTTTTTTTTTTTTTTTTTTTAAGCACTGGCCTCTCTAAATTTACAAGGTTCGAGCTGGGTAAGAAAGAAGCCAACTCTACATTGTCAAGATGGCTTAGCAGTGAAGGCATTTGCCTGAGAAACCTACGGACCCAGGTTCGGTTCCCCAGGACCCACGTAAGGCAGATGCACAAGGGGAAGCATTTGTCTGCAGTTTGCAGTGGCTGGAGGCCCTGGTGAGCCCATTCTCTCCCTCCCTCTCTCTCTCTCTCGCTCACTCAAAAATAAAAATTTTTAAATATTTTTTTTAAATGAAACTTCTCTAGCAAGACAAATATGCCAAAAGGGCTTCTAATGACTGTTCTCAGTTTAGATCAGTACGTAGGTTTTGGATGTGTCAGTGGGGTGGGATTACAGAAGACATCGTTGCCCTATGGAAACTTTACATCCAGACCCCTTACTTTCAGGGACATATTAGTACCATTTCCCACATAAATACATAACAAGGACTCACCTTACCTTCAACTTAAATTTCTTTCCAAGATAGTTAGAAAGAGATTTGTAGTCGGCTGAAACGGCACTTGAGCTTTGAATTTTGATCTTTCTCTCTGCAAGTCATGGTCAGATCTTCTCTTCAGCTGCCGGGCCCTAGTCTCTGCTCTCTGTGCCCTCACAAGGTGCATGCTGGACTAGGGTGTTAAATAGGTCAGGGGTACACAATGCGCTTTCTACCTAGGATGTTTCTTTTTTAAAAAACACATATTTTATTTTGGGGCTGGGGAAATGGCTTAGTGGTTAAGGTGCTTGCCTGCGAAGCCTAAGGACCTCGGTTCATTTCCCCAGGACCCATGTTAGCCAGATGCACAAGGGGGCACATGCGTCTGGAGTTCGTTTGTAGTGGCTGGAGGCCCTGGCGCGCCCATTCTCTATCTGCCTCTTTCTCTCTCTCTCTCTCTACGTTGTCAAGATGGCTTAGCAGTGAAGGCATTTCTCTCTCTCTCATAGATAAATAAAAGATTCTCAAAACTTTTTGTAATTATTTTTATTTATTTGCTTATGAGACAAAGAGAAAAAAAACGGGCATGCCAGGGCCTCTAACCACTACAAACAAACTCCAGAAGCATGCACCACCTTGTGCATCTGCCTTACCTGGGTTTTGGGGAATCAAACCTGGGTCCTTGGCCTCCAAAGCAAGCTAAGCCATCTCTCCAGCCCTCACCTAGAATGTTCCTAATACAGGGTATTGGTAGGTATATAAGCCCATCATAAATTGAGAAGCATCTACATTCTTGTTTGAAATTTTACAGTGAAAATATTAAATATTTTGTCCCCTCTCTCCTCTTCAGCTTCTCCAACATTCCCACCTGATTCCCAGAGGCAACTTCTGTGAGCGATTTGGTATGAGTCTGCCAGACCCTAATTGGAGCATTCACTCACAGCGATGTGTATAGTATCTGACTTTTAAATATACAATTTCTTACTTAAGGATTAAGGCATTTAAGCTAGGCACTTAAATATTAATTTAAGGATCTCTGGGTAATCTCTGGCTCTCCCATTCTCTCTCTCTCTCCAAATAAATAAATTAACCTAAAAAAAAAAATCTCTGGGTAAGAATTGAATCTCTGCCTCTAGCTTGAGCCCTTTAAACAGTGAAAGTGAACTTTCTGACAATTACAAAAAGGGCCAGAACTACAGTTAATTTTCAGTGTTCCCAGGGTTATGAAAACTCTGAATCCTTCCTGACTTTTTTCCAGCTTTTTGTTGAAGTGGGGGAGCGGGGTACTCATATTTTGGCCATTTCTTGTTGGTTTTTTTTTTTTACTTTTTGTTTTTCAAGCTAGGGGTCTCACTCTAGCCCAGGCTGACCTGGAATTCACTATGTAGTCTCAGGATGGCCTCGAACTCAAGGCGATCCTCCTACCTCTGCCTCCCTAGTGCTGGGACTAAAGGCATGCGCCACCACGCGGGGCTATTTTGGTCCTTTCCTCTCCCATGACAGCACCTCCCTTAGAGAGCAAACCGGTGGAGGGAGAAGACTAGAAATCGTGTTTTGAGCTGTTTGCCTGGACTTTGGCACGTTTGAGAGCAGAACACTTGGCAACTATATTTCCTCTGCTTGTCTAGCGTTAAAGATTTGAGGGTCTCTGCAAATTCCACTCACACATCACTGCCCCCTTCCTCCACTGCCCACGAGCACACAGACCTTCGGGGCTTGGCTCCGGGGGAGATTTATTGGGGAGTATCTGGATTTCCCTCTGCAGCCTGGTCTGCTAATGTCCAGTTGGCGCGGGTTCAGGGCAAGGTGCCAGACCTAGATTTTTTTGGGGGGTGGGTGCGCAGGGGGTGGTGGAAGGATCGTCCAGAGAGATAGGGGCGGATGTGATTTGGCGGCTGTGTGAGATCTGGCACAGGGTTTTACGTGCTGTGTTTCTTAAGCTCAGAACATGCACTTAGGAGACCATCCATCCATCAGCAACAGCCAGGAGGCACCTACTTGGCCCCAGAAGCACCCTGCCCTGTCTTTTTAAAAATAACGTTGGAAGCCTAGGAAACCCAGAGGGCAATGGCACTGCCTGGTACCGAGAGAGACTTGCCTGGGAGATCTGGATGTTTCTCTTATTTCTGACAATCAGAAAGAATCGGGTAAAGACATAACATGTTATAATTGTTTTCACTGGAGACGTGGGAACAAATGGCGAGCACATATTTTGAAATGAAACTACAAATAAAAGCAGAGAAGGGAAAAGGTTGTTATGTCCTTAAGCTTTTCTTCTTCTGTTTTTCCTCTTTGTCTCTGTAGCTTTCTTTTTTTTTTCATTATTCTTTTTTTTTTCTTTTTATCATTATTATTATTTGGGGGGTGGGGTTCGAGGTAGGGTCTTGCTCTAGCCCAGGCTGACCTGGAATTCACTATGTAGTCCCAGGCTGGCCTCAAACTTTCTTTTTTTTTCTTTTTATTATTATTATTTTGGCGGGGTGGGGTGTGAGGTAGGGTCTTGCTCTAGCCCAGGCTGACCTGGAATTCACTATGCGGCAGTCCCAGGCTGGCCTCGAACTCAGAGATCCAGATCCACCTACACCTCTGCCTCCAGAGTGCTGGGGCTACGCTTGGGGCCCTCACTTTCCTGTGTAACTCATGCTCCAGAGGAAAGAAACGACCTCAGCCCCCTTCTCAACAAAGTTGACCTGCTGTTGCCTGCACACCTTCCAGAGAATGTTTTCCACCCCCAGGCCCAGCTTTCTGGCTTGTGATAACAGGATCCAGCAGCTGACTTTGGGAAAAGGTGTGACTGTCCTGGGCGATGGAAATTCAAGTCTTGTAGCTATGTGCCATCAGAACAGATACCCATATACTATTAAGGAAATCAGATTCCCTCCTCCCTCCTTCTTTTTTTTTTTTTTTTAATTTTTTATTTATTTATTTGAGAGCGATAGACACAGAGAGAAAGACAGATAGAGGGAGAGAGAGAATGGGCACGCCAGGGCTTCCAGCCTCTGCAAACGAACTCCAGACGCGTGCGCCCCCTTGTGCATCTGGCTAACGTGGGACCTGGGGAACCGAGCCTTGAACCGGGGTCCTTAGGCTTCACAGGCAAGCGCTTAACCGCTAAGCCATCTCTCCAGCCCCTCCCTCCTTCTTTTTAAGAATAAAAGTGCAATAACTGGATTCCACTCTGTAGAAAGAAGCCAGTGAAACAGTGAGTAAGGGCTGGAGAGATGGCTGAGCAGTTAAGGCACTTGCCTGCAAAGCCTAAGGACACAGGTTCAATTCCCCAGGACCCACGTAAGCCAGATGCGCAACGTGGCGCATGCATCTGGACTTCATTTGCAGTGGCCGGAGGCCCTGGTGTGCCCATATCTCTCTTTCTGTCTCTCTTGTCTCTATCTTCCTCTGACTTTTTAAGTTACAAATAAGTAACTAAATAAAAGAGAAAAAAAAGCAGTGAGTAAGCATGAGTTGTCAAGTGTGGTAGTTCATGGGACGGGAAGGGAAAGAGAGGGGAGGGGAGGGGAGGGAGGAAAGGGGAAAGGAGGGGAAGGAAGGGGAAGGGGGAAAGAGGAAGGAAGGAGCGAGAAGGAAAAGGGAGGGAAGGGAAGGGAAGGGGAGGAAAGGGGAAGGAAGGGAGGGGGAGGGAGGGGAGAAGAGGAGAGGAGGGGAGGGGAGGGGAGGAAAGGGGAGGGAGGTCATGGATATTGGGGCCAATTTCTTTCTGGTCGAGTACATTGTAAAGAGTCCTACCTTTCCTTTGGCTCTTACATTCTTTCCACCACCTCTTCCGCAATGGACCCTGAGCCTTGGAAGGTGTGATAGAGATATTTTTGCAGTGCTGAACATTCCTCCCCCATGTCTTCTCAGCACTGTTTTAGCTTTTTATTTATTTATTTTATTTATTTTTTTTTTTTTTTGAGGTAGGGTCTCACTCTGGCCCAAGCTGACTTGGAATTCACTCTGTATTCTCAGGCTGGCCTCGAACTCACGGCAGTCCTCCTACCTCTACCTCCCAAGTGCTGGGACTAAACATGCACAACCACCACGCCTGGCTTAGCTATTTTTTTTTTTTTTTGCTTTGTTTTTGGTTTTTCGAGGCAGGGTCTCACTCTAGCCCAGGCTGACCTGGAATTCACGTGCGCCGCCACGCCGAGGTAGGAGAATGGCCGTGAATTTGAGGCCCACTGAGACTAGAGTGAATTCCAGGTTAGCCTGAGCTAGAGCGAGACACTGCTTCAAAAAGCCAAAAAAAAAAAAGGTAAAGCAGAGCTGGAGAGATGGCTTAGCACTTAAGGAGTTTGCCTGCAAAGCCAAAGGACCCAGGTTCCACTCCCCAGGACCCACGTTAGCCAGATGCACAAGGTGGTGCATGTATTTGGAGTTCATTTGCAGTGGCTGGAGGCCCTAGTGTGCCCATTCTCTCTCTCTCTCTCTCTCTCTCTCTCAAATAAATAATTTTTTTTAAAAAATTCTAAAGATAGGGGCTAGGGAGTGGGCCTAGCCGGAGCTCAGATCCCACCGCCCATGCAGCCCATGGTTATTTCTGTATATACCTGGGTTATTTCTAAGTTCTTCTGGTATAGAGACAGCATTTAGGAGCACTCTCGCTGTCTGATCCTGTGGAAATAGGAGATGGGCCCACTCTGCGGGGCTATATGGTGTCTGACGCTAAAGTGTGGATGGATGTAGTCAGACTGGAGTTGGAAGAGTCACTTAACCTTTAGACATGTAAAACAGGAGCCAAAAGAGTCCACTAGCACTGGGAAAATTATTCAAAATATAGTGTGTATATTTGGCTCAGCAGTTAAGGCGCTTGCCTGATTCCCCAGTGCCCATGTAAAGGCAGATGCAAAAAGTGGCACATGTGTCTGGAGTTCATCTGCAGTGGCTAGAGGCCCTGGCACACCCATATTCATTCTCTCCCCCACCCCTCCTTTTCTCTCTGCTTGCAAATAAATTAACAAACGCAAAATGACATTTAGAGATATGTCCAGTCCTTTTTGTTCCTAATTATGATTTGTTGTTGTTGTTTTCTCTTTTTTTTAAACATATTTAATTATTTTCCTTCTTTCGGTTCATTGACAACATAATTGTAAACAATATCCCGTGGCAATTCCCTCCCTCCCCCCTCTTTTCTGTCTTTTCTTTTTTTTTGGTGTGTCTGTGTGTATAATATGTACATGTGTGTGTGCGGCATGTTCATTTATGAGTGCTGGTAACGTGCATGACACGTTGCACGTGCAGAGAGAGTTTAACTTCAAGAGTCAGTCCTCGCCTTCCATGCTTGTTTGAGGCAAGGTCTCTAGTTTTTTGTTTGTTTGTTTGTTTGTTTGTTGAGGTAGGGTCTCACTCTGGCTCAGAATGACCTGGAATTCACTATGGAGTCTCAGGGTGGCCTCGAACTCACGGTAATCCTCCTACCTCTGCCTCCCTAGTGCTGGGATGAAAGGCGTGCGCCACCACGCCCAGCGAGGTCTCTAGTTCTAAACCACTGCATTAACCAGGCCAGCTGTGCCTCGAGCTTCTGGGAGCATCAATTCTCCTGTCTTTGATTCCCTGCTTGCTGTAGGCACACTGGAATTGTGAGTTTTGGGGATCCGAACTCAGGCAGTCAAGCTGGTGTGGCCAGCGCTTGACCCGCACTGGCTATCTTCCCAGGCCCTGGGGTTTATTTTCATATTCTAAATAAAAATTCAGGGCTGGAGAGATGGCTTAGTGGTTAAAGGGCTTGCCCGCAAAGCCAAAGGACCCTGGTTCAACTCTCCAGGACCCACGTAAGCCAGCTGCACAAGAGGGCACATGCATCTAGAGTTCATTTGCAGTGGCTGGAGGCCCTGCATGCCCAGTCTCTCTCTCTCTCTCTTTCTATCTCTCTCTGCCTCTTTCTCCCAAATAAATAAAATATATTTTAAAAATTTAAAACTAATTCAGGGCTGGAGAGATGGCTTAGCGGTTAAGTACCTGCCTGTGAAGCCTAAGGACCCCGGTTCAAGGCTCAATTCCCCAAGACCCACGTTAGCCAGATGCACAAGGGGGCGCACGCATCTGGAGTTCATTTTCAGTGGCTGGAGGCCCTGGCGTGCCCATTCTCTGTCTCTCTCTATCTGCCTCTTTCTCTCTCTGTCTGTTGCTCTCAAATAAGCAAATAAAAAATAAAATAAAAACAAAAAAAATTTTTTTAATTCAGGGCTGGAGAGCTGGCTCAGAGGTAAGGCATTTACCACTTACTTGGTTGCAAATCCTAAAGACTTGGGTTCAATTCCCCAAGACTCACCGCAAAGCCACATGCACAAGTTGGCACACGCATCTGTAGTTCATTTGCAGCCTGCAATGGCTGGAGGCCCTGGCACACCCATTCTCTCTGTCTTCTTTCTACCTCTTTCTCTGTTTGCAAAGAAAAAAGAAATCACTTTCACATCTACATTTTTATTGGTCAATTTCTATTGTTTTCCTAAAGAAGGCACTTAAATTCTATGAGATCCTAGCCACACCTTTTGAGCTCACTTATCAGTTTATATGACAGGAAATCGTTCCTGCCAGGCCCACGGAAGATGTGGCTTTTTGTTTCCGGTAGGAGGCAACTTGTCAGCATCCTCAGGGGCAGAGACTAAGGGTCAGACTTCCCTTGTTCAAATACTGCATCAAGCATGAGCCATGAGGAAGAGAGGTTCCTTCATATGTGATTATTTTATTATCGCTGCCTTAAACCTATCATCTCTTGTTTGAAACCCTGACTCAGACTCAATAATTGCTGGGTAGGAAGTTTAAAAGAAATTCAAGCCAGGCATGGTGGTGCACACCTTTTATCCCAGCACTCCAGGAGGCAGAACCTAAAAACAAATCTGTTGTAACCATACAATTTTTTATTTGTTTTTTATTTTTATTTATTTTCAAGTAGAGAGAGAGGAGAGAGAGAGAGAGAATGGGGCACACCCGGTCCTGTAGCCATTGCAAACGAACTCCAGATGCATAGGCCCCTTGTGCATCTGGCTTAGGTGGGTTCCAGGGAATCAAACCTGAGTCCTTTGACTTTGCAAGCAAACGCTTTAACATCTAAGTTATCTCTGCAGCCCTTTTTTAACATTTTGAATTTATTTATTTTAGAAATACTGTGTGTGAGAGACAGAGAAGGAGGCAGATAGAGAAAAAGAGAAAACAGGCACTTTAGGGCAAATGAGCTCCAGAGAGATGTGCCACCTTATGCATCTGGCTTACATGGGTTCTGGGGAATCAAATCTGGGTCCTTAGGTTTTACAGGCAAGCACCTTAACTGCTAAGCCATCTCTCTAGCCCTATTTTTTTTTTTAACATTTTCATTTACTAACCACACAATTTTTTTTAAATACATGTTTACTTTTATCTATTTATTTGAGAGAGACACGGGGAGAGAGAATGGGCGCGCCAGGGCCTCCAGCCACTGCAAACTAACTCCAGATGCGTGCGCCCCCTTGCACATCCGGCTAACGTGGGTCCTGGTGAATCGAGCCTCGAACCGAACCGGGGTCCTTAGGCTTCAAAGGCAAGCCCTTAACCGCTAAGCCATCTCTCCAGCCCTAACCGCACCATTTTTAAGTCAAACTGAAAGAATGATTAAATTCTGTTCCTTCCACCTGTTTCCCAGCACACAGCAGCGAGAGGATGAAGAGGACGCGGGCAAACACAGGCTACGTAAAACGGTGTGATGGGGAAGAGAATGGTTTGTAAAAGGCCCAGGTCCCTTCACCGCAGCGTCCTCCAGGTCCCAAGACCCGGAGTGCTCAGGGCAGAACAGGACTTTGACTCACTGGCGTGATTGTGCTGCCCTCTGGTGGTACAAATGAGATGGTGCACCTTATAAGGATCCCGTTGCAGGGATCATCCCCCAGGCCTTTACTAGGAAAAGGTGTGGGAAATTACTGATTCCTCCAGTTTCTCTCATTGCGCTGGAAACTTTCATTTGCAGTTACTTATCAGATCGGCTTCGTTCCTGCCGCTTGGGTGTTCTCATCAAAGGCAGGGTGGGAGCGATGTCAAGAATATGAGATTCAGATTTTTTTTTTTAATATTTATGTTTGTTTATTTATTTGACAGAGGTGGGGGGAGCGCCAGGGCTTCCAGTCACTGCAAACGAACTCCAGACGCGTGCGCCCTTTGTGCATCTGGATAACATGGGTCCTGTGGAATTGAACCTGGATCTTTTGGCTTTTCAGACAAATGCCTTAACGGCCAAGCCATCCCTCCAATCCCAGATTTTTTTTTTTTAATATTTAGTTAGTTAGTTATCATTTGAGAGAGAGGGGGAGAGAATGGGCACACCAGGGCCTCCAGCTACTGCAAACCAACTCCAGATACATGTGCCCTCTTGTGCATCTGGCTTGCGTGGGTCCTGGAGAACCGAACTGAGATCTTTTGGCTTTGCAAGCAAACGCCTTAAACGCTAAGCCATCTCTCCAGCCCAAGATTCATAATTTTAAAACAAAAACAGGAGGAGGAAAGAAAGGAAGTAGGCAGAGAGAGAGAGAGCAAAGAAAAAGAAAATTAATGGTTTTGAAGCCAGGTGAGGTTGCGCACACCTGGAATCCCAGCACTTGGGAGGCGCAGCAGGAAGATCAGGAGTTCAAGGACGTTCTTGGGCTACATAATGAGTTTGAAGCCAGCCTGGTAGACATAAGGCCCTGTCTCAAAATGCCACAAAAGAAAGAAAACTGGTTTGAGCTTTCAGTTCAATTACTGATGAATGAGAGATGAAACAATTAAGGGATGGAGAGGTGGCACAATGGTTAAGGCACCTCCTGCAAAGCCTAACGACCCGGGATTCGATTCCCCAGTACCCAAGTAAAGCTAGGTGTACAATGTGGTACATGATTCTGGAGTTCATTTGCAATGAGATGCTGGAGGCCCTGGCATATTTATCTCTCTCTCTCTCTCTCTCTCATATTCTCTCCCCACTCTCTCCCCCTTTTTCTCCCTCTCTCTCCCCTTGCAAATAAATAAATGGAAAATTTTTAAAAAGATTAAACAATTAGTTTAATTTCTATGAGCCCCCCTGACCTCTAAGTAGGTGAAATGCAGTGTTAGTCGAGTCACACGCATACCCAGGGCTGTGTGGAGGCATGCTAGGCACTGATACATAGGTGCCACCATTAAATATGACAATGCCATATTGACTAGGCATCATGATAGACGTTAGCTAATCTGTTCTTGTAAAGGGACTCTTTAGAAAGAGTGAGAGATAAGGGGCAGGGAAGATGTCTCAGTGGTTAAAGTTGCTTGTTTGCAAAGGCTCCAGTTCAGTTCCCCAAGCACCCATATAAAGCCAGACACAAAAATTGGCACAAGCCGGGTGCACACCTTTAATCCCAGCACTAGGGAGGCAGACGTAGGAGGATGACCATGAGTTCAAGGCCACCCTGAGACTACATAGTGAATTCCAGGTCAACCTGGGCTAGAGCAAGACCCTACCTTGAGAAACAAAACAAAGAAACAAAAAAAATTGGCACGAAGTGATACAAGTGTCTGGTGTTTTTTGCAGCAGCAAGAGACCCTGGTACACCTATGCTCCCTCACACACATGCAATAAACAGTACAACTTTAAAAAATATAGTTTACTTTGAGAGAGAAAGGGAGTGAGAAAGAGAGAATGGGTCAGCCAGGGCCTTCCGCCACTGCAAATGACTCCAGACGCATGCGCCACCTTGTGCATCTAGCTTAGGTGGGTCCTGGGGAATCAAACCTGGGTCCTTTGGCTTTGCAGTCAAACACCTTAACTGCTAAACCATCTCTCTAGCCCTCTCCACATTTTTTTGCAACAGTGTCTCACACTAAAGCTAGGAGCTAACCACACTGACTAGATTCACTAGCCAGCAAGTCCTGGGGACCCTCTTGTCTCTGTCTCCCCAGCTCTGTGGTTACAGACACACGCGGCCACCATGCCAGCATTCATGTGGGCGCTGAGGATCTGAACTCTGGTCCTTGTACTTTTGCAGCCAACACTTTACCCACGGAGGCACCCTGCCATCAGACTATCACTTTTGCTTTACGTTTACAGAAACTATGACTAAATAAATCACCACGTATGGTTTTGGTATGGGCAAATACCTGCTGCATGATCATATACCACTGATTTCTTGTATAGAGACTAAAAACAGAGCCGGGCATTGGTGACACAGGCCTTTGAATCCCAGCACTCAGGAGGCAGAGCTAGGAGACTCGCCGTGGAGTTCGAGGCCACCCTGGGACTACCAGACGGGAGCTCTCACTGCTGTGTGTCACCTCTTGGCATTGTCAGCTTTAGCCATTCTGCCAGTGAGTAATGTCACCCTGTTGCTTCACCCTGATGATTCTCTAGTGATATATGATGCTGAACATATTTTCATGTTTACCATATGCATATCTCCTCTGGTGAGATGTCCAGACGAATTGATGATTTATTTAGATTTACTTGGGTTTTTTCTTTTTCTTTTTATTTATTTATTTATTTATTTATTTATTTGAGAGCGACAGACACAGAGAGAAAGACAGATAGAGGGAGAGAGAGAGAATGGGCGCGCCAGGGCTTCCAGCCTCTGCAAACGAACTCCAGACGCGTGCGCCCCTTGTGCATCTGGCTAACGTGGGACCTGGGGAACCGAGCCTCGAACCAGGGTCCTTAGGCTTCACAGGCAAGCGCTTAACCACTAAGCCATCTCTTCCAGCCCCTTACTTGGGTTTTTTCTTTGTTTTGTTTTATTGAGATAGGGCCTCTCTCTAGCCCAGGCTGACCTGGAATTCACTATGTAGTCTCAGGGTGGCCTCGAACTCACAGCGATCCTCCTGCCTCTGCCTCGCGAGTGCTGAGATTAAGGCATGCGCCACCACACCTGGCTTGTGTTTTTCTTTAGAGACAGGATCTCACTGTGTTGCCCAGGCTTTCCTGGAACTCAGGATATAGCCCAGGCTGGCTCAGCTCATGCTTATCCTCCTGCCTTAACCTCCCAAGGGATGGGATTAGCGGTGTCAACCATCATGTCCAACTTTTTCCCATTTTTAAATTAGGTTTCTTGGGCTGGAGAGATGGTTTAGTGGTTAAGCTCTTCCATGTGTAGCCCAAGGACCTCAGTGAGACCCACGTTAGCCAGATGCTCAAGGGGGCGCACATGTCTGGAGTTCGCTTGCAGAGGCTGGATGCCCTGGCATGCCCATTCTCTCTCTCTCTCTCTTTCATTCTCTGTCACTCTCAAATAAATAAATAAATATAAACAATTTTTTTTAAATTATGTTTCTTACTATTCAGGCTTATCAATTCCTTGTACATTTTGGATATACATTCCTTCAGCATGTGCGTGTTAAGCAAGGCTCTTCGTTTTGTACCCAGGCTGGCCCTGAATTCAAGGCCACCCTCCTGCCCTGGCCTCCCAAGTGTTGGGACTACAAGTATCCACCACCACCATCAGCTTTCATCGTGACATCTTCAAACATATTGGTTTTTCCTACTCCTTATTTCCTGCCCTACCTCCTATCCCATTCCTCCTTCTCTTGCTGGTATCCCAAAATAGTCTCTCCTTCTGTTTTCTTTTTAAGTATTTTATTTATCTGAGAGAGAGAGAGAGAGGTGGGTGTAGAGAGAGAATGGGCATGCCAGGGCCTCCAGCCACTGCAAATGAACTCTAGACACATGCACCACCTTGTGCATCTGGCTTACATGGGTCCTGGAGAATCAACCCTAGGTCCTTTGGCTTTGACCAAAACACCTAAGCTGGGCTGAAGAGATGGCTTAGCGGTTAAGCGCTTGCCTGTGAAGCCTAAGGACCCTGGTTCGAGGCTCAATTCCCCAGGACCCACGTTAGCCAGATGCACAGGGGATGCATGTGTCTGGAGTTCATTTGCAGTGGTTGGAAGCCCTGGAGCGCCCATTCTTTCTCTCTGTCTGCCTCTTTCTGTCTGTTGCTCTCAAATAAATAAATAAACAAAAAATAAATAAAAAGCACCTTAGCTGCTAAGCCATCTCTCAGCCCCTGTTTTCAAGAATATATATATTTAAATCTAGATTCCACACAGGAGAGAAAATATGTAACAGCTGGCTTTCTGTGCCTGGCTTCACTCAACATGATCTCCAGTTCTATCTAGTGTCTGGCAATGACATAATTTCATTCCTATTTGTTTATTTGCAGTGTGTACATGTGGCAGGGTCTCTTTTCATTTTCTTAATTTTTATTTATTTGCGAGCAAGAGAGAGAGAGGAGACAGACAGAGAGAATGGGTGTATCAGGACCACCAAGCCGCTGCAAACAAACTCCAAACACATGCACCACTTCGTGCATCTATGGCTTAATGTGGGTCCTGGGGAATCGAACTTGGGTCATTAGACTTTGCATGCAAGCACCTTAACCACTAAGCCATCTTGGTCTCCAACCCTTCATTTTCTTAACAATGTGCTCCTTCCTGTATTGTTTTAACTTGACTGGATCACTCTTCTCTTTCATGAATCATGCTTCCAATTTTTTTCTTTTTTATTAAAAAGCTCATAAAAGCAGATGGCTCCCAGCACCATTTCCTGCTTTTTTCCTTGCTTTTGCTCCTTGATCAATGACCTGTTGACTCCATCTGCGAGCTGTTCCACCACCTCATTCTTTCATGGACATCCCACAAGCAGTTCCACTACCATTCTTTTTAAATCTTCTTCTTCTTCTTCTTCTTCTTCTTATTATTATTTTTTTTGAGGTAGGGTCTCACTCTGGCTCAGGCTGACCTGGAATTCACTACGTAGTCTCAGGGTGGCCTCGAACTTTCGGCGATCCTCCTACCTCTGCCTCCCAAGTGCTGGGATTAAAGGCATGCGCCACCACGCCCGGCTCTCTTCTTATTTTTTAAACAAAGATTTATTTACTTATTTGAGAGCAACAAATAAAGAGGCAGAGAGAGACAGAGAATACATGCACCACAACCTCCAGCCACTGCAAACGAACTCCAGACATGTGCGCCCCCTTGTGCATCTGGCTAACTGGGTCCTGGGGACTCGAGCCTCGAACCGTGATCCTTAGGCTTCATAGGCAAGCGCTTAACCGCTAATCCATCTCTCCAGCTCCTATTACCACTACTTCATAGACATCCCAGTCATCCTTAGATTGGCTTTACACATACTATGCACTGTGGTGTCAGCCCTCCGACCTGTTACTTCTTCAGTAATGTATTCTGGGGTCTCTTGCCTTTCCATATCACTTCAATATCACCGTGTCAATATTCACAAGACATAGTTCAAAGATGGTACAGCTCTCCAAATTTCTAATCAGTTTAGTAGTTTTCCTCATACAATTTTCTATGTAGTTAAGACTTACGCCCTAGCATTCCAAATTTTGTGGTGCTACCTAAAATGCATTGTTATTTTCAATTTCAAATTCCAATTTTTCAGTTGGGCATGGTGGCTGTTCGCCACAATCCTGGACTACAGTGAGGTCCTACCACACAAACACACACAAAAACTTTCCTTTTTCATCATGGATATGTAGCAATGAAATTGACTTTTATGTACTAGCAATATACCTTGAAATTTTCAACTCTTTTAGGTTAGCTGAGCCTCTAGTAACTCATCAATCCTAGCTGGTTCTGGCCCCTGCAGCAGCCTCTGCTCCAGAAGGCTGGGATTCGTTTAGTTTTTGGAGAATGGTTTGCCCTGACTACAGAGAACAAATCAAGCCTCCCTGACTGCTTGTGACTAATAAGCAGGGCAAACTTCCACTAGAAAAGCAAACCCAGGGCTGGAGAAATGGCTCAGTGGTTAAAGCACTTGCCTGCAAAGCGAAATGACCCAAGTTTGATCTCCCCAGGGCACAGGTAAAGCCAGAAGCACAGAGTGGTGCATGCATCTGGAGTTCATTTGCAGCAGCTAGAGGCCCTGGTGTAACCATTTTCTCTGCTTGCAAATAAACATAAATAAATAATTGCAGGGCTGGAGAGATAGTTTAGTGGTTAAGGCCCTTGCCTGCCAAGCTTAGGGACCCAGGTTCAATTCCCCAGTACCCACGTAATCGAGATACACAAGGTGATACATGCATCAGTTCATTTGCAGGGGCTAGGTACCCTGATGTGACCGTTCTCTTTCACCTGCCTTTCTCTCAAACGAATAAAATTTAAAGAAAAAAATTGTTATAAACTTAGACATTGAGTTTTCTCCTTTGTAATTTTTTTTTTGTCACTCAGTTGTGCAGTTTGTAGATGACAATGTCATTGTTGCAATGCCAAAAGGTTTGACATGCATCCTGGCTAGACAGCACTGCATACCACCCCCTTGACATGTGGTTGACTGTTATGCCTCTGGTCTCAATTATTGTGGCTACCAGGTTTAGGGTAGTTTAGCCTCAATAAAATAAAAGTGAGCTAATCAATTAGTTTCGTTATAAAGAAAGAAATGACTGGAGAAATGGCTTAGTGGTTAACATTTGCCTGTGAAGCCAAAGGACCCAGGTTCAATTCCCCAGGACCAACGTAAGTCAAATGCACAAGCGCCACAGACATCTGGAGCTCATTTGCAATGGCTGGAGACCCTGGCATGCCCATTCTGTCTCTCTTCTATCTCTGTCTACTTGCAAATAAATAAAATTTATAAAATAAATACATTAATTAAAATATAAAGGAAGAAACTTAGCTAAATAATCATCCATCATCAATTTATCTGAAAAATTACTTTGGTATTCTATTGTAACACACACACTCACTGTCTCCAGTAAATTCCTACTGCCATTCTGCAACCATGTAAAGTTACGTTTGGAAAAGGCTATGCTATCAACACATTTAACCCCTGTGAACGGTGAGTGACTGTCAATGATAAAAATACAAGTCAGCTTTTCTAAAACGTCTTTATTTTTTAAAACCTATACAGTTTCACTTTAATAAAAAATATTACCATGAGATATCTACTTATACAGCATTGGAAATAAACAAAACTCCAACTAATCAGAGGTTATCTAAAATCAATGCACAATTTAAAAGTTGTAATACACATGCTTTTTTCAAATAAACAAAAGATTCTCTTTCACATGGTTTTTCTACTAAACTCTGAGGTGTCTTTTGAAATCGAATTAGAACACCTCTCAATTTCACAAATAAGTGCTTATATTAACCTTTATTTTATTTTATTTTTTAGTTTTTCGAGGTAGGGTCTCACTCTAGCCCAGGCTGATCTGGAATTCACTATGTAGTCTCGGGCTGGCCTCAAACTCCATGGTGATCCTCTTACCTCTGCTTCCCGGGTGCTGGGATTAAAGGTGTGTGCCACCATACCCGGCTTCTATTAACTTTTAAAGTAAAATAACCTCCAAACCACTCAATTACAAAATTCAAATAAATCACTGTAAAAATGGCTACCTTTAAAAAATGAAATAGATATCTGAGTTGTGGAGTAAGATTTACATATAGAAAAGTTAAGTCCTTCCTGTTAAAGTTTTCTTTTGCTCAAGTGTACCCTACTCAGACTATTTTCATAATGCATCTTGACCCTGAAAGAGAGCAGAGGGTTGAAACAGAAAACACTTCTTTGGCCCTTGGACAGAGGCTCCTGAGCAGGGCCACAGTGCAGGCCTCTATGTGGATGCTGACTCCTCGTGGTGACTTAGAGATGGGTGTCCCTGTTTCTCTAAGATAAGGCCATTTCCTGTCCAATAACAAGAGATTTTTGGATGTATTCAGATTTGTGTTCAAATGCCTTAAAAATAAAAATTCATGTATATTATTATAAAGAACAGTTTCCAAAAGTCAGAGAGAATAGGTATTATGCCACAGAATTTATTAATGGTACGTGTTTTCATTCATTTTTAAAAAGCTTAGTTCTTACTAAGCGTTTTAAACAAAAGCTCATAAATCAGAATCTATACAGACACTATAATACAAACAAGGCTTTAAATTTATCCCAACACTGAATGCTAAAAAAAAAAAAAAAAAAAAACTGGAAAAATACAGATACAAAGCAAAACATTTGTGATAAACAAAACAGTTTTCTATCATGTGAATGAATATGCAATAAGGATGAGACTGAGGTCAACAGAGAGAAACTGGATTTCATCTACAAGATTAGCATCAACAGTGACATGCAATTCATGATTGCCTTTAAGCTAACATTTTAACTGAATTGCTTGAACGAAGGATTTCGGTTTGCTCCATTTTGTTTTCCTTTGAGGGGAAGATAATCTGGTTCCCAAATTGATCCTCCTTTTGTGCTAAACAGTAAACGGCGGCGTAAGCATTTTCCTCTCCCCAGAAGCTACTTGTAGGTGACTTTGCATAATCACAACAATAATCAGGCTTCTAGTAACAGTGTCAAGGCCTTAAGTTGTCAGTTTTTTTACAACAAATATCAAGTGCAAATCTAGAAACTTCCTTTAAAGAATTATGCGAACACGTGCAGCCTAGCAACATGACAAGAAATGTGCACGTTAGACCCGGGCACTAGAGACCATCCTACAACGCTTCAGGAGTGTCGCCAAGTTAGTAATTCTTTCAAGGCACTGAAGAGTATGCAGATGGGAGTTTTCCAAATAGACTTAACAATTGGCTAAATTGCTAAAAAGCCCTGAGTCAGAACTGTCAACAGTGTCCTGAAATCATAACCTTGGACAAAATGGCATGTTTCCTTCTTTTATTAAAAAAAAAAAAAAAAAAAAAAAAGAGGGGCTGGAGAGATGGCTTAGCGGTTAAGTGCTTGCCTGTGAAGCCTAAGGACCCCAGTTCGAGGCTCAATTCCCCAGGACCCACATTAACCAGATGCACAAGGGGGTGCACACGTTTGGAGTTCGTCTGCAGTGGCTGGAGGTCCTGGTGCGTCCATTCTCTCACCATCTGCCTCTTTCTCTGTCTGTTGCTTTCAAATAAATAAAAATTTTAAAAAAATTAAAAAAAAATCACAGGGCCATTTTGCTTTGTGGAGGAAAGAACTTACGTTTCTGAAATAAAAATCAAGAACAGTACATAGAAAATCGAAATACTTCTTCCTAGACATTGTACACGTCAATTATGACTTGCAGCTTTAAAGCACGTGACTCTTGTGACAGGTCAATTTTCCTGTGCCTACTGCCTAAGTGCTCAGCAAAACAAAACAAAACAAAATGTCAATTTTAACCTCAGGCTCCCATTTCCTTTTCACTCTGGAAGAAAAGGAGGTAGAAAATGCTGAAGTAGAAACTTACAATTTTAACTCAGCAGCTAGCTAGCTCTCCCGTTGTACTGGAGTTTAACCCACTACTAACCTGAAGCTCACATGAAGCTCATCTACAGAGAGGGTCGCCCCTCACCTCCGTAAAGCAACAGACACATGAAACAACATTAGACAGCTTCCTCAAATTTAATATTTTAAAACTGTAATTATTAATACTGCTATAGTTGTATATATGTTAAAGTTCCAAGGATATACATGATTATCAAGTAATATCAGTAAGCATTCCTATCATAATACTCAAGGTAAATTAGGTTGCCATTTTCTTTTCTTTTCTTTTCTTTTTTTTTTTTTTTTTTGGTTTTGTGAGGTAGGGTCTCACTCTAGCCCAGGCTAACCTGAAATTCACTATGGAGTCTCAGGCTGGCCTAGAACTCATGGCGATCCTGCTACCTCAGCCTCCCAAGGGCTGGGATTAAAGGCGTGCGCCACCACGCCCGGCTCTAGGTTGCCATTTTCAGAGAAAAAAGTATTCTACAACGTTGACAAGGAGACTTAAAGACAGCTGACTTTTTAACAAGGCACACATTGTTTGTGAAAATCTGTTTGTTTAGTACAAACTCAAAGCTAACCTAATAATTCTGTTATTTAAAGTGTATTTCTCCTCTCTGGCTCAAAATGAAATGATAAAACCCACTTACATGCATGTAAGACTCATTTATTGTTTACAACAATGAGGGTGGGGGAGGGATGGAAGTGCCCCCCCCTTCAGATTTAAGGAACTTGATATTGACCATAACTTTACTTAGACCTTACCAAAATAAATGAACTACTAAGTAATTCAGGCATTTCATTTATCTATGGTCAAAATTCATAGGCGGGAAGGAGGGAAAATGTGAGTTATTTAGTGATTATGACATTTCAGTTGTGCAAGCCAAAAATTCTAGAATGTATTAGAACAAAGTAAATGTACTTACATCACAAAACTATATACTTAG
This sequence comes from Jaculus jaculus, assembly GCF_020740685.1. Lineage (NCBI taxonomy): Eukaryota > Metazoa > Chordata > Mammalia > Rodentia > Dipodidae > Jaculus > Jaculus jaculus. The sequence continues at coordinate 22,366,914 of NC_059116.1, read as the reverse complement.
ACACAGCTAAAATGAAAAGCTTGTTGTATATGATTTTTACCACATAAAAAATGCAAAAAAAAAACCCTGTTCTATGATTTAATTTTTACACGTTATTACTATGAAACATTATCTGAGGATAAGTGCTTTTCCTTCTGGAATTAGCTACAAGTAACTTGTATTGCAATCTGTAATTCACAAAACAACTGTGAAATAAACCATGCTAAAATGGATTTATTCCTCAGACTTAAGTACACTTCACAAACGTGAACGCCCATGATACCTTCTCTATTATGTGCACACTTACTTCTATTTCCTATTTGTTGCAACCCAGTGTCCTGACCTGGCTCGACTAGATCCCTCATCTTAGTTCACAAGTTTAACTAATTCCTAGTTTGAAATGTGCCCAAAATTCAGAATAAACAAACAGCAAATGGGCAACATACAATTACACAGGATGTGCTGGAGTGTGAAAACAACTCAGCAAGCTGTGAGAACTGAACTGGCCACGCGGCAGGAGTGTGCCAAGATTCTCCAATGTTCTTACAGGATAAAGCCATCAAGACAGAGTTTAAGAGAGTGAGTTCCAGCATTATCTATCAATTGCATGCTTCAGTGGACTGCTGGTTAATTTGCAATGGTTGAAATTATAAATATCAGTTTGTTTGTTTTTTTGGTTTTCTGAGGTAGGGTCTCACTCTAGCCCAGGCTGACCTGGAATTCACTATGGAGTCTCAGGGTGGCCTCGAACTCACAGTGATCCTCCCACCACTGCCTCCCCAGTGCTGGGACTGAAGGTGTGCGCCACCACGCCCCGCTAAAATTACAAATATCTTAAGTCAAGCATAATTTAGCCAGTTAAAGAGTTGTCTAATATAGTGTTCTCACACTAATACAAAATTATCTTCTCTTGAAAATCTTGCTCCCCACAAAATTACCTATGCGTGTGGTACAGGTAAGTCTGTGAAAGCGAGTGAACAAATGCAGCCGGGCTAGCACCACGTGGAGAGCTGCGTTTGCAGTAAGTGAGCTGACAGTCGCAGGATAAAGCAGGAAACGTGGTAGGGCAGGGGTACAGAGAGGAACCCCGGGACTACTGGCAGCTCTCCTGAAACATTGGGAAGAAATACTAATTGCGCTTTTGGATCACTGTGTCTGCAGATGGCTTGAAACCTGTAAGTGCCACACCCCTGGTGACCGTGCTACAAGGCTGAGCTTGGTTACAGCGGTGGGCCGCTAGCTGACACTCAATCCCTATCTTATCTGCCCAGGCGCACGTCATCTTAGAAGTGATCGAGGGAAAGTAAGAACTCTTTGGAGGCACAGGATTAGATAAGGAGGTGGAAACAAACCCAAGTGGCAAAAGTACGGCCGAGAGACGCACAGAAAGAGGTAGCAGCTTCAGAGTCGGAGGACAGCCACTTTACGTGGTCGGGTCCTCAATCTTATTATTGTCTCCCACAAACGCAAAACGAGTTTAAAGTAATTTTAGGTGTTTGATGACATAAACAAAAGGACCTCTTCATTCACAAAACAGATTTTAAAGTGATACAAGTAGAGAAAAACCCACATGTACTTGGCATTAAAAGGAGACGATCCATGTCTTCTATGATAGAAGTTAATGTTGTGTTTTGAAGATGGAGGAAATAATGACTGGTCTGGAAGGTGCTATCACCTTGCAGGGATATAGGTGTTAGTTAGCACAGCAGCTCAGGAGACAAATAAGGATTTCAGAGAAATGCAGCTGTAACCCACAAGGTCGCCAGGCTGCATGGGTCACCTAGGTGTCCCCTTGCCTTGCAGCAGTGGCAGACAGGGATGGGCGATCTGTGTCAGGGAAGAAAGAAAATCCAGACTGCTGCTATTATCCAATCTGCAAGAAGACAGTTTGTCGCTTTATGTAAACATCAAATCAGTCACATGCATCTTTTCATTACTTCAAAATATACTTTTAAAAAAATGGCCCCATTGGCTCCTTATTAGACAATTACAGTCCCCACATAAAGTTTCAAATTGGAAATTTATAAAAGTTTTACTGTTCAAAATGGTAACAGTTGCCATATGTAGTGTCTGAAACCCCATACTTGGAAGGCAGAGGCAAGAGGGTCGCGTGTTTGAGGCCAGCCTGAACAACATAGCAAGTTCCAGGCCAGCTTGGAATATAGTGAGAGATTCTGTATCAGAAGCCCAAAGAGGGGAAGGTTTAAAAAAAAAAAGGCAATAGTTACTCCACTAAAAGCAGGCAGGGCGTTGCTGAGCCTACAAGTGCAGCCAGCAAAGCTCACTACTGCTTTGGCGGGCCTGGCACAAGAAGCAACGGCTAAGGACGGAGCAGCCCTGCGCAGACAGGCTGTCACCTTGCTCGCCACCACTGTGCCATGGCCGAGGAACCGAAGTGAGAGAAGCTGCCCAGGTTCAAAATGGGGAGTAACTACAAAAAAGAGGATTCTGTTTAAGAATAAGCTATCCACAGTCTGTAATAATAGTCACTATTGTCAACAGCTCATATTTGTTATCATCTAGCAGCAAGGAACCCCAAAACACTTATGAGTGTATTTACCCTAGATACAAAAGATCACGCATTCCCAGGAGATAAAAAGATTAGATGTCCTAGAGTCAAAGTGTGCACCCCGCCCCCCAATTCTACAAGTAATCAGATCTACTTCTATGAATGTCCTGACACTCTTTCTATGTAAGTATCTGTAACTAGGTTATCTATTACAACTTGGCTGTTGTTGGCAGTTTAAATAATACCTTCATTTGTAGGTATGAAGAGAGGCTGTATCCTTTACAGTAAGAACGAAGTAAGGCCTCTGATGAGGGTAGAATCAGTAACACTGTCAGAATTAATAGACACACACAAGAAAACACTGCTGCCTTTGGGCAATGTATCACCCAAGCTCAATGGGGAACCTCAGAGGTCCCAACAGAGCAGGATCAACCTGCGGGTTACATCAAACACAGTAAGCCACCACAGGGAAACCCAGACATTCTTCTAAAGGCTGGCAGATGCAAACAGAGCCCAGGGAACTGCAAGCAGTGCAGCTGGAGGGCAACAGGTACTCTTTCATTGCTGTTGGCCCTCTTCAGTTTTCCACTACGGCTTCATTGTTCCTTTCCATGTCACTGTTAAGGCAAACCATTTCCTTCTAAATCTAGAAAATAAGCCAAATGTGAAATTCTCTTAGTTTATACTAAAGACTGCTCAAAGAGCGCAGAGACAAACATTTGCACACCTTCTGGTGTAAGTTAAGAGTACAATCTTCTCTTCGGTACTTCTCTAACTATGTGGCATTTGTATTACAATGCTATTACTTAATACAGGTGATATAGTTCAGATTGCCAATTCATTTGATACATGACTTTTCAAAGTGCCTGTATCATTTCACTGTATAAAACCATGATAATTTAAAGGATAACTCATCACATGGAAGCATGTCTTTTAAGATTTAACAAATTTATAAATTATATGAGAAAATACAATAAAACAAAAATGAAAGAGATCCTTAAGGGATTTTCCCCTTAGAAGTGAAATGTAAATTCCCTATGAATTACAATAGGGTTGTGTTCTTAATTTGGGGGATGGGGGTTAAGTCACAATTTCAAACACTGTGGTGAAGATTTTGTTTTGTGTTGGGTTTTTTTGTTTGTTTGTTTCTGATAAATTTACACTCTACCCTCCGGTCAATAAACTATGAGGTTACAAATTCATTCATTAAACTTTTAGCTAGCTTAAGTTTTCTAAGATCTCATGATCACACACTTTAGCTAATACGACACACTCTGTGTTTCTTCATCAGTACAAAAGAATTCTTCGTTCGATGGCCTTGCGACAAATCGGGCATTCGCTCATGCGGTCTCCACAGAGCTGGCATGTCCCATGGCCACAGAGGAAAATCATGTTCTTCAGCCGGTCCAGGCACACGGGGCACATTGTCTGCAGCGGAACAGAACAGAGTAAACGCCGAGCAGGTCTGTGTTCTGAAAGTGTACCAGTAACTCTTGTATCATTAATTTTCTTTTGTTGTTTAGCCAAATATATCTGTTGTTTTTTTAAATATAAATTTTTTATTTATTTTTCATTTACTTGAGAAACAGGATGGGCACGCCAGGGCCTCCAGTCACTGCAAACAAACTCCAGACGCATGTGTCACCACGTGCATCTGGCTTATGTAGGTACGGGGGAATCGAACCTGGGTCCTTAGGCTTTTGCAGGCAAGTGCCTTAACCACTAAGCCACCTCTCCAGCCCCTCAAAAAAAAATTTTTAATATTTTTTTAATTTTTATTTATTTATTTATTTGAGAGAGACAGACATAGAGAGAAAGACAGACAGAGGGGGAGAGAGAGAATGGGCGCGCCAGGGCTTCCAGCCTCTGCAAACGAACTCCAGACGCGTGCGCCCCCTTGTGCATCTGGCTAACGTGGGACCTGGGGAACCGAGCCTCGAACTGGGGTCCTTAGGCTTCACAGGCAAGCGCTTAACCGCTAAGCCATCTCTCCAGCCCCCAAAAAAAATTTTTAAGAGAGAGAAAGAGAAATGGCATGGCAGGGCCTCAGCCACTAAAATCAAACTCCAGACACTGTGCCACCTAGTGAGCATGGGCAACCTTTTGCTTGCCTCACCTTTGTGCATCTGGCTTACATGGGATCTGGAGAGTTGAACACGGGTCCTTAGGCTTTGCAGGCAAGCACCTTAACCACTAAGCCATCTCTCCAGCCCCAAAATTAAAAATTTTAAATGGTCAAAATGTCATCCCTATAGACATTGGTTGGTCTTTCAGAATAGTATAAAATTACTACGTAAAATAAATACTGTATGAAACAAAGGATGTAGGTATTAAAACATAAAAGGAAATGGATGAAAACAATTCCACTCAGTCTGATTTGGATTTCCCAACTCCAAGCACCCAGCTGCTCTGGCAGGGCGCCAGGGACTGGGGAGCACAGTAGAGAAGTAGGCACCACGCTATCCTTCTCACTTTAAAAACAATGAAACTGGGCTGGAGAGATGGCTTAGTGGTTAAGGTGTTTGCCTACAAAGCTTAAGAACCCAGGTTCAATTCCCCAGGACCCACGTAAGACAGATGCACATGGTGACACGTGTGTCTGGAGTTCATTTGTGGTGGCATTCTCTCTCTCAAATAAAGAAAGAAAACAACGAGGAAACGGCTCAAGGCTATTAACTTAGTTACACACTAGTACATGTGAATCCCATGTGGACAATTTGGATGTAGTCTCAGGGTGGCCTCAAAAGTGATCCTATTATCTCAGCCTCCCCGGTGCTACCACACCTGGCTTACAAAAGAACTTTTAAATCCTTGTCATTATTCACTATACCACAAGTGTTGCTGTATATGGGATTTTATAAGGACAACAACTTCAATTCCAAGGCTTTCACCGCTTCAGCTGCACAGATGAAGGCTTGGAACCCACACTCATTCAGTTCTCGGCTA